>NW_024704752.1:1108720-1134938 GCF_018977255.1 Callorhinchus milii | reverse complement strand
AGCATACCAATAGGTGCACACACACACACACACATACGCGCGCGCACACACATACGTGCACACATACACATACGGACACAACACTTGCACAAACACATACACACACATTTACACAAAAACAAACACACATACGTGCACACGCACTTACACAAACACACACACATACACACGCGCACATATCCACACACACACATTTACACGCAAACAAACACGCACACGCACGTACACACACTTCATTGCTGGCTCCTCTGCCTGTGGTTCCGCAAACGTCTGCAAACGTTTAAACAAACGTTTGACGAAATAAAATAAATCCTGGAGTTCTCGCTTTTCGCAGCTTGTGGACGTTGAAGGGTGGGGTGTGGAGGAGGAAGTGGGGTGCGCGCGCGCGCGTGTGTGTGTGTGTGTGTGTGTGTGAGGGGGTGGGATAAACCCAAGGAGCCTCTGTTGTCAATCTATATGCATGTTTAAATCGCCAGTAATAAGGACAGAGACTCGGAGCTGTGTGTGTGTGTGTGCGTATGTGTGAGACGCCTTCATAAACTGTTCCCCTCGCACACTATCCCCCCTCACACACCCTGCACCCCCACCCCCCGCGCCCCCCCCCGCACACTGCCCCGCACTAGTTGACCAACAGACAAGTTGACATCAGACAAGTGTGGGTGTGAGCCTCACTGGGTGGATGGCAGGTACCAGGAACTCCCTGTGAGCACCACCTTCCTGTCAGCAGTTCAGCCACACGGCCCTTCTCGCTGAGCGATGGTTCCCCCCAGTTGGAGATGCGGAATTTGAGCAACAGCTGCTTATCTCTCTGCACAAACCAATCGAGACGGACTCCAGGTGCTGGATTTACAAATGAGTGTTTACCAACCCAGACTCCACGTAACTCTCCGCGTAACGTCCCCAAACCGCCACGTAAACGCCTTCCAGCTGTCACCCCCAACCTCAGAGTTTCCTCTGTGTGTGTAAAGGGGACAGTGTGTGAGGAGGGGAGTGTGTTTGAGGGAGGGCAGTGTGAGGGTGTGTGAGGGGGCAACGTGTGAGGGGGAGGCAATGGAGGGTATACAATACAAATACAATACAAGATTACATCTACACAGCGCCCTTCACGTCGGGAGGGCGTCCCCAGGCGCTGGACAGAAGGGGTTTGGACACTTCACACTTTTGTATAAAGTGAAGGTTGCTGCCGCAGGTTTAGACGTTTTACTGCAGGACAGACAGTGACGCAGACGGGGCAGTGAGTCACATTGTGGATTTGAACCTCGGCCAATGTGCTGAGCTGGAACCTCTGGTCTCCCCACTCAGCCAGCGCTGGGGCCGGCCGGCCGGCCTGCTCGTCTGTCTGTCTGTCTGTCTGCCCGCTCTGTCTGTCTGCCCACTCTGTCTGTCTGTCTGTATGTATTTCTGTCTCTATGACTGTCTGACTGCCTGTCTGCCCCCTCTGCCCCGTGTTGGGGGAGTGGTGCGCGGAGGAGAAGGACCTAATTTTGCAAGATTTCTCACCAGGATTTCTTAATTAAGAAATGTAGGAATTTCCCCCACTTCCCACGTGAGAGCCTGACTGAAAGCAAACACAGCACTCCACACACAGGAAACAAAGACAAAATCATGGGATTTCTTAATTAATTCTTCACTTCGCAAAATTCTTCCACAACAATGATGATTTCCCTCCCTCCCTGTCACCCTGTTTGGGGTGGTGGTGGGGGTAATGGGGGGAGAGAGTGCGCTGCATTGTCAGAGACACCGTCCTTCAGGTGAGACGCCAAACCAAGCTCACGCCTGCACACACCTGTTTAGGCGGACGTTAAAGATTCTTGTTGGAAAAAGAGAAGGGGGTTTCTCTTTCTCTCTCTGTCCTGGCCGACAATGCCCCAGATGAAGCTCTCATTTACTTCATGGCTATTTGTGGGACGTTGCTGTGCATTAATTGACCCCCGGGTTCCCCTACAAAATCCACAGTCACTAAACATGACAACGATTCCTGTGAAGCCCTTTGAGCCAGTTGAGATGTTACAGGTTCTGTCATAAATCCTCCCTCTCCTGCCTCTGGCCGTCACCTGATTGTACAATGGCCTTAGACCACAGCTTTTACACACGGTTTACAGTGTCAGTCTAACGTTTGACCTGACACCCAATCACACTGCTGGCCAAGAGGTAACCTTGGAGACTCTTAAGCAGGTGATGGGTTTCCGCTTGTATCAGACATAATAATAATAATCCTTGCATTTGATATAGTGCTTTTCACGTCTTCTCGATGTCTCAAAGCGCTTCACAGAATATACTGTAAAGTGAATTGACTGTATATTTGTGGGCAAACGCGGCAGCCAATTGCGCACAGCAATGTCCCACAAACAGTCATGGATTGAAAATGACCAATTTTTTTTTGGAGGGATTATTATTGGGCATCTGGTTGACCCCCAAAAAAGTCAACCTTGCCATTGTTTGGTTGCCTTTGGCCACCGTTAGCCATCCAGCCCATCCAGCTGCGCTTTGTTCTTGTCTGGATTTACAGTGTCCTACAACACCTTCCCCGCCATCCCACACCCTCCCTGACCCTCTGCCACACTCCCTGATCCTCCGCCATCCTCCTCGACCCTCTGCCACCCTCTCTGACTCCCTGCCACCCTGCCTGACCCTCCGCCACCCTCCCTGACCCTCTGCACATTGACCAGAAAACCCTGCTGATTAATGGGCTTGACCAGCTCAGTGCCCAGTCACCTGTGGCCAGTTAGCAGAACTTGGATGAGTCTCCAGCCAATGGACTCAGTCAGATGGAAAATATGGTGTTGAACAGCCAGATAAGAAACAATAAATATTAAAATAAAGATTAAACATAAAGTTAAAGCTAACAGCAATCTCCCCGATCTCAGGTGGAGCCGCGATTGGCCTCAGAGGACCTCAGGTTCAAGAAGGGGGAAAATCAGCCACCTGCCCCCCCCCACGCTTGAAATTCCACCTAATCTCAGCCTGTATAAGTTGGGACAGTGCAGAATTGGGGGAGAGCGCTCTGGGGCGCTAACCTGTGTGATAGGTGCTGTACAAATGCAAGTTGTTGTTGTTAAGAGTTTGTCAATCTAGCTTTAATTCAGAAGATGAGTTCCGCAGTTCTTAGAAAGAAACTGGCTTCCAAGTGAAGGCTGGATTGAGGAATTCTCCAGCTCTCTGGGCTAACACAAGCTTTAAGGTGAGACGGTGTCACAGACTGAGACCGGGTGGAATTTCAGGCCTCTGGTCGCTTGCTCTCTGTGGACCTGCTGGAAGAAGGGGAAACAGTGGCATGTTTTTAGCAATCACATCACTGAGTGTGATGCTGTGCTGTGAAGGATTCGGGCTGTTCGTTGGGCATCAAGAACCACCTTAACTTAGTGTCAGTGAAATGGGCAGTGTTGCAAACAGCTGCAGTACCGCCGCCTCACTGCGGGGGCGCTGCTGATCATGAGATGCCAACGCTGCCAATAGCGCCACCAGGAGCGGGTGGTGGGCACAACCCAATCTGCCACCCAAAGTGGTATTTGTGTTGAGACTCCTGCAGTTACCCCAACGCACACTCTGGGGTCCCCCCAAGCCTTGGCTCTTGCCAGTCTGCGCCTGATACATTCTGAAATTAGGTAAACTCCAGGGAGAGAGAGAGCGCATTCCATTCCAACAATCTATCTCCGGGATTTCCATGTGTAGGTGGGAGGCAGGGAATTCTCAGTTGGGTTTGGAGACTCTTAAGCGACGGTGATAGGTTTCCGTGTGTGTCAGACACCCGGCAAAATAAAAATTGGTGACCAACCAGTTCGGTGTGAAGAAGATCCTTCCTTCAGACCTTCTGATCTCATCCCTGTCGATCACCCTCCAACCCTCCCAACCCCACCATCACAGCACCAAGATGTGCTTTCTAAAATGAGTCCCAGTATTCTGGCCTCAACTCCCTGAGTTCAGGGCGAGGTTGGAAGAAACCTGTTCAATTAGAGGGTTATTAGAGCACATATTGCTTTACTGTTGGGGCTGAGATCAGAACAGCAATCAATACAACAGAGAATAGTCCGAGAGAAAGCAGGGGACAGAGCTACAGCACAGCCATGACTGGGGAGAGAGCAGAGGAAGGGGTTAGAGTAGAGAGCTCCAGTGGGGGAGCGAGCACCACCACAGAGAGGATGGGGAGAGAGCAGGGAATGGGGTTAGAGTATTGCAGGTTAACCTGGGATTTTCCTGGTCTGTGTGAATGGTTAGAGCAGACACACAGATTCAGTCTGAGTCGATGGGAGAGAGTTTGAGACGTGCTTGTTTGTCTGTCACAGCCGAGGGGGAAGCGGGAAGATGAATGGGAACAATCCGGCTTCTTCCCACACCGAAGCTTCCAATTCCGATTTCCTCCATATGTATCCTGGGATTTTCTTTCCCGAAATGAAGCACACAGAGAGTGAGGCGATCGCCCCACTGACCGGTCACCAGCCTCTCCTCCGGCCCTGCTGACAAAGGGGGCAATCAGGCAGAGTGCCCCGAGAGAGCTCGTCTCACCAGACACTGCCACTGTCAGCTCTCTCCCTGTCACAATCCCCCCACCCCTCCAGGGCCTCCCCCACCCCCACAAACACACACACAACCCGCGCCCCCACACTCACACAGCCCCCACTCACCACCCTCACTTTTATACTTTTCCCTTTTATTCCCTTTGAAAACTGAGGAAGTGGAATTCATTTGCGGAATTTTGTGGTCAAAGCAAAAAGCATTGACGTCGCCCACAAAAGATATAGTCACTACACTTTACCCTGTGAAGTGCTTTGAGACGTCTCGACAACATGATAAGGTGCTCTATCAAATGCAAGGATTATTATGTATTTAAGACGATGTCTAGGTGGGTGGGGTGGGTGGGGGTGGGGGGCGGGGGGCGGTGGGGGAGAGGGGCAACAGTGGGGTGAGGGCTGGTGTGGAACATGCAGAGCTGCCCGGTCTCGTGGGGGCTGTGTCTGTGGCTCTGTGTAACTCTGGGTTCACGGCTATTGTGGATTCGGTTACAAGCAGTGTGTGTGTATGTGTGTGTGTGTGTGGTTGGGTGTTGCTGGTGTGTCCAAAACACTGACCGTCCAGCGCCTTGGGACGCCCTCCCGACGTGAAAGGTGCTGTTCACATGTCTTGTTGTTGTTGTTGTAACTCTTCTCACCTCTCGCATTGCTGGGATTGTTTTGGTGATGGTTTTAAATTGGTGACTCACTGACCCGAGGGGTAGCGTTTGCCTGTCTATCTCCTCACTTGGCCCTCACCACCTTCAGCAGGTCCTCTCCCTCTGACTCTCCCTTTCACCTGCCACCTTCTGAGCTCAGTTGAGCATTAAAGTGGGTGAGGGAGCGAACTGGACTGGGGTGACCTGGATTATAATAAATAACAATAACAATCCTTACATTTGACCCAGCGCCTTATTACGTCTTCAAGATGTCTCAAAGCGCTTCACAGGATACACCGTAAAATGGAGTGACCGAAGAGGAGGAGAGGTCACGTGTGTGCTGTACGTACGTTCAGGCTGCTGAGCGCAGTGAGGAGGTGGATGATGAGGAAGGTGAGGGAGGAGAAGCTGAGGACGAGGCTGATGAGGAGGCTGATCACCTGCAGACCCAGGTGGTAGAACTCATAAAACAGGGGGTCTCGACAGATGAGGGTCCGGGGGTACGGGTACGGGTACTGGATGGCGTAGCCCAGGTAGGCAGTGCCCACCCCTCCGGCAAAGGAGTAGTAGCAGTACGGGCCGAGGAGGGCAGCCTTCACCGCGATGGCAAACTGGAGAAGGGAGGCAGCGACGGTGAGCACTGCCAGCGGGAGAGCAGCCTGGCACTGCGGAGAGAGAGACATCACATCACATCACACACTGCGTCACTGGGGGAGAGAGAGAGAGACATCACATCACATCACACACTGCGTCACTGGGGGAGAGAGAGAGAGACATCACATCACATCACACACTGCGTCACTGGGGGAGAGAGAGAGACATCACATCACACACTGTGTCACTGGGGGAGAGAGAGAGACATCACATCACATCACACACTGTGTCACTGGGGGAGAGAGAGAGACATCACATCACATCACACACTGCGTCACTGGGGGAGCGAGAGAGACATCACACACTGTGTCACTGGGGGAGAGAGAGACATCACATCACACACTGTCACTGGGGAGAGAGAGAGAGACATCACATCACACACTGCGTCACTGGGGGAGAGAGAGAGACATCACATCACACACTGTGTCACTTGGGGAGAGAGAGATATCACATCACATCACACACTGCGTCACTGGGGGAGCGAGAGAGACATCACACACTGTGTCACTGGGGGAGAGAGAGACATCACATCACACACTGTCACTGGGGGAGAGAGAGAGAGACATCACATCACACACTGCGTCACTGGGGGAGAGAGAGAGACATCACATCACACACTGTGTCACTTGGGGAGAGAGAGATATCACATCACACACTGCGTCACTGGGGGAGAGAGAGAGACATCACATCACACACTGTGTCACTGGGGGAGAGAGAGAGACATCACATCACACACTGCGTCACTGGGGGAGAGAGAGAGACATCACATCACATCACACACTGCGTCACTGGGGGAGAGAGAGAGACATCACATCACACACTGTCACTGGGGGAGAGAGAGAGACATCACACACTGTCACTGGGGGGGGAGAGAGAGACATCACATCACACACTGTGTCCCTGGCGGGGTGGGGGGGCCGGGGGGGGAGAGAGAGCAACATCACACACTATATCACTAGAGGAGAGAGAGAGCGAGAGACATCACATCACACACTGCGTCACTGGGGGAGAGAGAGAGAGACATCACATCACACACTGTCAATGGGGAAGAGAGAGAGGGGGAGGAAGTGGGGGAGAGAGCAGGGGAATGGGGATTACAGTAGAGAGTTCCAGTGGGGAGACGGGGTGACTGACGGGAGCAGAGAAGCCGTTAATAATTACCAGAGAGTTTGTGGTGGTGTCTCTGTTAGACAGTATCAGGAGAACTCCCACTGCCAGGGCCTGTGAAGGGAGGCGGCAGAGAAGTGATGTGAGAGCGCGTATCAGGATTTATTAGAGTTGTGTTCGGAGCACCTTACTCACAGCCCCACCTTACACCCAACACCCCACCCGCCCACACACTCGCGCGCTGGTCGATTCGCTTTACGGTGTACCCTGTGAGGCGCTTTGAGATGTCTCAACGACATGATAAGGCACTACATCAAATGCAAGGGTTCTTGTGTTGTTGTTGTTGTTGGCCAGGACACAAGGAGAGAAAAATTCCCTTCTCTTTTTCAACAGGACCACAGGATCTTTAACATCCACCCAGACGGACACAACTCAGTTTAACGTCTGATCTGAAGGACGGCGCCTCTGACAATTCCCTGGCTGGACAATGCCCTCCTCGCTCCACCAGACCCAAAATTCAGCTAATTCAAAACTCCGCTGCCCAGACACTCACCGAAACCGTTCCCACATCACCCCAGTCCTTGCCAGGCTCCACTGCCTCCCAATCACCAAACAGATCCATTTCAAGATCCTGTCACTCGTATTCAAACCCCTTCAGGCCCTCGCACCTCCGTACCTCCCCGACCTGCTTACCTCCCAACTCCACCACCCGCTGCCTCTGCTCGACTGGGTCCGGTCTCCACCATCGGCGACCATTGCCTTCAGCCGCTACCCCCCGAACTCTGTCACTCTCTCGCTAACCCCAACCCTCCCCACCGTCAAAACCCACCTAAAAACCTTACTTTTTGATCGGTGCTTACGGTCACCTCCCCCCTCCCTCTCCCCCGGCGCATTGTTCGGACTCTGCCGCTGTCAAGTGCTCCAGGACACTACCCTGTGTGAAGGGCTCTATATAAGTGCAAGTTGTTGTTGACAATGCGTCGTTCTCCCCCTCCCAGCACTGCACTGGGAGCTCAGAGTCCCTGACACTGGAGGCTTGAACCCCATAACCCTCAATCCCGACTCCCAGTGAAACTCCCTCATATTTGAGACAGAGAGGCAGTGGGGTCCTGTAGCTCAGTGGTCAGAGCTCTCGCCTCACAAGCGAGAGGACCTGGGTTCGAATCCCGGGCAGGGCAAAACTTTCGGCAAGTTTCCTTACTCCACACCCCTCTGTTTACCAGCACTAAGTAGGAATCGCTTGTCAGTCGATTGGTGGGGGTGATAATCGCTTCAAACATAATAAATAATAATAATAAATGTTTGGTCATGCAATCCGCCACTGTTTGTGGGATACTGATGTGTGCAATTGGTGCTGCGTTTCGCCCACAAAACACACAGTCAATTCACTTTACAGTATATTCTGTGAAGCGCTTTGAGTCGTCTTGAAGACGTGACAAGGCGCTGTATGAAATGCAAGGATTATTATTATTATTTGCCGGGAAACCTTACCACGGCTCCAGTCCAGAGGGGGCAGGCGATCCGGTCGCTCCATCCGGCAAACCAGGGCTTGTAGGAAAGCACCGGGAAGAAGGAGACGATTCCCAAAAGGACGTCAAGGATCCCGAAGGTGAGGAGGGTCCACCCGAGGGGCCGGGACAGAGTGGCCATTGACTGAGGGGCTCTCTGGGGGCGGTGACCTGCCGGCTGTGAGCTGAGCCACATCGCTGTCCGGCCAAGCACCGAGTGTTTGCTGGTTACTGTCGCCAGGGCAGCATGAACTGGCAGCACACTGGCAGGGGCTGGAATTCACTTCAGCGCTTATTTAAAGGGAAAGTTCAGCAGTCTTGTTCCCGGTCTTTATAAGAAAGCCCTCACCCACCCACCCCCCCTTTTGCTAAGCTTATTGCCGGGAGCAGCAATTTGACTGTACAACCCTGTCCATCAGCAGCTGCAGACAAATCACCCTCAGCCCTGCAATTCCCCCCATTCTCAGCCTGTCAGACCGTCTCGCCTTGTGGAGCCCTGTAGTGAAGTGGTTAGAGCACTCACCTCACAAGCGAGAGGACCCGGTATTCGATTCCCGGGCAGAGCAAAATCTTAGGCAAGTTTTTTTATTCCACACGCCTCTGTTTACCAGCAGTAAGTAGGAACCCACTTGTTAGTCAATTGGCAGATCACTTTCTGGGGGTAATAAATAATCCCTCCAAAAATAATAATAATAACTGTTTGTGGACGCTGCTGTGCGCAATTCGCTGCCATGTTTCGCCCACAAAATATACAGTCAATTCTCTTTACAGTATATTCTGTGAAGCGCTTTGAGACGTCTCGAAGATGTGATAAAGTCACCAGCATTGTTCCTGGTCTTTATAAGAAATTCAAGGATTATTATATTATTATAACATTGTTATATTATTATATTATTATAGTATTGTTACATTATTATTATATTATTATTATTGTAGTATTAGTATATTATTATTATAATTATAGTGGAGTCCTGCAGCTCCGTGGTTAGAGCACTCACTTTGCAAGCGAGACACTTGGGCTTAACTCCAGGCAGAGGGCGAAACCTTGGGCAAGTTTCCTTACTCCACACCCTAATAATAATCCCTCCAAAAAAAATAGTAAATTGGACATTTTCAACCCACGGCTGTTTGTGGGACACTGCTGTGCGCAATTGGCTGCCGCGTTTCGCCCACAAATATACAGTCAATTCACTTTACAGTCTATTCTGTGAAGCGCTTTGAGACGTCGAGAAGACATGAAAAGTGCTATACCAAATGCAAGGATTATTGTTATTGTATTATCCGGGAATTTATCAGCAGGAATTCTCAGACCAGGTACGTCTCGTGTTACTGTGATACCGATAATGTCCACAGTGTGGGGCTGATGTCCATTTTATACCCTTGGTATTTAAATTTCCCGCGGACGGGGTTAATGTCACGGGGGGGGGGTGTGGTGTGGGGGGGTCAGTGTCATGGGGGGGGTTAGTGTCACTGGTGGGGGGTCAGTGTCACTGGGCGGGGGGTTGGGGGGGTCAGTTTCATCGGGAGGAGTCAGTTTCAATGGGGTGGTCTGTGTCACTGGGGGGAGGCACTCAGGGGGGGTCACTGACACCAGGGGGTGTTGCCCTGTTCAGGCCACATCAAAGTCACCCCAGGATGTAAAGATAATAATCATTACATTTAATAATAATAATAATTCTTGCATTTGACCCAGCACCTTATCACGACTTTTAGACGTCTCACCTAAAGACGTGCACCTCACGGGATACACTGTAAAGTGTAGTGACTGTACATTTTGTGGACAAAACGCGACAGCCAATTGCGCACAGGAGTGTCCCTGAAAAACAATCACCAATCGAATAACAGCCGGGTTCCTATTTACTGCTGGTAAACAGAGGCGCGTGTGTGGAGTAAGGAAACTTGCCTAAAGTTTTGCCCTGGAATCGAACCCGGGTCCTCTCGCTTGCGAAGCGAGGGCTCTGACCACTACACTGCAGGACTCCACTTTTGACACATTTGATACGGCACCTGTAACATCAAAGCATCTCAAAGTTGCTGTAAAGTGTAGTGACTGTGTATTTTATGGGTGAACCTGGCAGCCAATTTGCACACACCAATACCCACAGCCAGGGACTGAGTGATCAATTTTGTTTGGAGGATTGTTGGCCTGGACACCAGGAGGGAGGAACTCCCTTCGTTTTGTCGATAGATACAATCTTTAACATCCATCTGTGACGGGACCTCAGTTTAACATCTCATCCAAAGGACCCAGTGCTGCGTTGGAGCATCAGCTTAGACTTTGTGATTCTAAGTCCTGACATGGTGAGAATGATCCGGGCTGACACACACTGAGCCGGGCTGACACACACTGAGCCGGGCTGACACGCACTGAGCCGGGCTGACACACACTGAGCCGGGCTGACACGCACTGAGCCGGGCTGACACACACTGAGCCGGGCTGACACACACTGAGCCTGGCTGACACACACTGAGCCGGGCTGACACACATTGACACACACTGAGCCGGGCTGACACACACTGACACACACTGAGCCGGGCTGACACACACTGAGCTGTGCTGACACACACTGAGCCGGGCTGACACACACTGAGCTGTGCTGACACACACTGAGCCGGGCTGACATGCACTGAGCCGGGCTGATACACACTGAGCCGGGCTGACACACACTGAGCCGGGCTGACACACACTGAGCCGGGCTGACACACACTGAGCTGTGCTGACACACACTGAGCCGGGCTGACACACACTGAGCCGGGCTGACACACACTGACACACACTGAGCCGGGCTGACACACACTGAGCCGGGCTGACACACATTGACACACACTGAGCCGGGCTGACACACACTGACACACACTGAGCCGGGCTGACACACACTGAGCTGTGCTGACACACACTGAGCCGGGCTGACACACACTGAGCTGTGCTGACACACACTGAGCCGGGCTGACATGCACTGAGCCGGGCTGATACACACTGAGCCGGGCTGACACACACTGAGCCGGGCTGACACACACTGAGCCGGGCTGACACACACTGAGCTGTGCTGACACACACTGAGCCGGGCTGACACACACTGAGCCGGGCTGACACACACTGAGCCGGGCTGATACACACCGAGTCGGGCTGACACGCACTGAGCCGGGCTGATACACACCGAGTCGGGCTGACACACTGATGGCATCATTTCCAGGCGTCGGACCCAAATAATAAATAATAATAATCCTTGCATTTGGTATAGCACTTTTCACGTCTTCTCGATGTCCCAAAGCGCTTCACAAAATATACTGTAAAGTGAATTGACTGTATATTTGTGGGCGAACGCTGCAGCCAATTGCGCACAGCAATGTCCCACAAACATCGTAGATTGAAAATGACCAATTTATTATTGTTTTGTTTTGGAGGGATTATTATTATGGTGTGGAGTAAGGAAACTTGCCCAAGGTTTCGCCCTTTGCCTGGAATTGAACTCAGGTGATTATTGCTTTTATCAAGTTTCCTATTTCAGTTCCACCCGTAAAGTCAACGCACAGTGATGTGCAGATTTACTCAGTGACCATGATTAATGGCAAACAAGTAGGAGTGGGTTCAGGAAAGTATTTGCCCGGCCCTTGTTAGCATTTCTCATTAGGGCTGGGCAAATATGTGATTTTCTTTCTTGCTGATTCTCTCCTGGGTTTTAATGTTTCATCTGAGAGGCGACGTCCCCCACAACGCAATGCCCAGTTGCCCTCTCTCCCCAGCACTGTGCTGGAGCACCAGCCTGGAGTCCTGTAGCTCAGTGGTTAAAGCATTCGCCTTGCAAGCAAGGGGACCCGGGTTCGATTCCCGGGCCAGGCAAAACCATAGGCAAGTTTCCTTACTGCACACGCCTCTGTTTAACTAGCAGTAATAAGGAAACCGGTTGTTAGTCAATTGGTGGATTGTTTTCCGGGAGCAATAATCACTTAAAAAAAATGGTCACTCAATCCACGACTGCTTGTGGGATACTGCTGTATATTATTTGAGACGCTACATCAAATGCAAGGATTATTATTACTATAAGGTTATGAGACCCTATGATAAATAATAATAAGTGGGAGTAAAACTGGAACTGCAGTTGTCGTTGGAGAACAAAGCATCAGACCCAAATCATTTCACCAACTGAGGGGGGAACCGGTTAAAGGAAGAAAAGCAGAGAACAAAACTTTGCAAAATGTTGCCCAAACTAGAGGAGGGTTTGAAGGTTCAGATTGATGCCTGGGAGCAGGCAAATGGCTCCCAGTTTCAAGTCAATGGACAGAATTGTATAGCTTATGTGGAAGAGCAATGGGAACTACATAGATTGGAGAAAGAGCAGGAGAAATAGGATTGGCAGCTCACGAAAAACAAGTAGATTGAGGAGGAAATGCAAAATACTGCAGATCCTGCAAATCTGAAACAAAAACAGAAGTCACTGGGAACCCTCAGTAGGCCCCAAACCATGACTCACTTTCCTTGCTCCATAGATGCTGCCTGACTTGCTGAGTGTTCCCAGCGACTTCTGTTTTTGTTTTAGATTGAAGAGGAGATGTCGTACGACTGGTTTTTCCAAAACTCCAAGCAAACGTAGATTTAATGGATCTAACACTTCAGAGAAAGTCCACACGCTACACGGTCCATCGATTTCCAGTGGGGCAATAATCGCCTGGTAATAATCCCTTTAAAAAATGTGGTCACTGAATCCATGACTATTTGTTGGGCATCGCTGTGCGCAATTGGCTGCCGCCGTGAGACGTCTTGAAGACCTGATAAGGTGCTATATCAAACGTAATAATTATTATTATTGTTATTATTATAGCTCAAAGTCCTTGACATGAGGGATGGCGTGAGGAGTAGCTCCAACTCCGAGGTGAAAGTGTCTGAGCCAGGCTAGTACCTCATATCAACTGATATAAAACATATTTAAATGGTCCTTAAAATATCTGTTGTAAAAAATATTCATTATCATTCGGGGGAATTCCCTTGTAAGTAAAGTGCCTTTGAAGTGGTGATGAAACATGTTTGCACCCAGTGGGTGAGATTGCAAGTGAGTGTGAAAGCCAGAAAGCCAAATGTGACTGTGTTTGGATTTGTGTGAGTGAGAGTGTTAATCCTCTGGGTGTGTCTGTTACCACCTGGTACTGACCTGTTTATGTTGAAATGTTCGATGTCATTGATTGTCACTGTAATACTATCCACTGGGAATGGAATGAAGCCAACCCTCTGTGACGCTCTCTCATCCGGTTCCTGAACCAGACAGGTTCGCAGTATTCCAGGGCACTGACTGCTGATGACAGCCCAGTCTGGCTCATTGACAGGACCTGGAAGGACTGACCAGTCACTGGGGGCAGGGAATCCTCCCACTCAGCTCCTGTTAACCCTAATGGGTAGGGTGGTCCTAGCTGGACAAGCAGCGGGAAAGCTTGGCCAGACAACCATATCAATGGCAAGCTATGCGGTTTTAGCTGATCCGGATTGAGTAAGCAGGATGTGTCCCTCCAGGAAGAGAGGGAGAGCACATTCCATTCCAACAATCTATCTCAGGGATTCCCATGTGAAGGTGGGATACAGCGAAATCTCAGTTTGGTTTGGAGGCTCTTAAGCAACGGTGATGGGTTTCCACAAGTGTCAGATACCCGGCTGACCAAAAAAACCTCTCCACTGTAAAGCCGGAGGATAACCGAAGGTCCATTCAAAAAGGAAGGTATTGAGACACTCGCACAGCAACGTAGCACAAACGGCTGTGAAGGGACTGATGTTATCTGGGGGATGATTGGCCAGGACACCGGGAGAGGGAGAGAGAAAGACTCCCTTCTCTTTTTGAACAGAGCCTCGGGGTCTTCAACGTCCACCTGAACAGGGCCCAGATGTGACCTCAGTTTTGTAGCCACTGACCACCCCCCCACCCCACTCCCCACCTCTACCCCCACCTCCCCAGTGCTTCACTGGAGCATCAGCCTTAACAGTTCCCAATCCCACGTGTCTTAAATCTGCAGGAAAGAAGGTGAGAGACTAAGCCAGCTGACGTGTTTGGGGCAGAGATGGTAGGAAAATCCTCCAATCCTGGATTCTTCCTAATAATAATAATACTCCTTACATTTGATATACAACAACAACTTGCATTTATATAGCCCTTCCATGTGGGGTAGCGTCCTGGAGAGTTTATAGCACCTCATCACATATTCAAGGCGTCTCAAAGCTCTTCACAGAATACACTGTAAAGTGAATTGACTGTATATTTTGTGGGCGAAACGCGGCAGCCAATTGCGCACAGCAACGTCCCCACAAACAATCATGGATTGAGTAAACAAATTATTATTAATTTTTTTTATGTAGGGATTGTTACCCCTGGAAAGTGATCTGCCAATCGACTAACAACCGGATTCCTACTGACTGCTCGGTAAACAGATGTGTGGAGCAAGGAAACTTGCCTATGGTTGTGCCTTGCCCGGGAATCGAGCCCAGGTCCTCTCACTTGCCAGGCGAGCACTCTAACCACTGAGCTACAGGACTACACAATTTCAGGGTGAGGAGAGAGAACTGGAGGGAGGAGGGGAGGGTGAGGAGGGAGCATGTGTTAAAGGGTGGGGCAATGGCTGGGAGCCAAGCTGAAGGCTCTCAGTCACAGTCAGTCTTGGACTGGGAGATGGTCACTGGAGACACTTGCCCCTTCTTTTCTCTTCACACCCCGTCCCCCCCACCCCACAGCTTACATATATCAGCAGTTTGATCCCAGAGCAAAGCGAGGTAAGTAAAGTTTTATTTCAATGCTTCAGAGACTTGCTGAACTGGTTCCTTAACTTTTCCTGCTCCCTGTCTGCCAGGAAATTTATGGGTTTTATTTTCATAGAATTATACAGCACAGAAGGAGGCCATTCAGTCCATCGTGTCTGTGTTGGCTCTTTGAAAAGAGCTTCCAAATCAACCCCACTAACCCCACTCTCTCCCCACAGCCCTGCAAACCTGTCCTCCCCAAATAATTATCTACTTCTCGCTTTAAAGCTGTTATCGAATTAGCTTCCACCAGCCTTTCAGGCAATGCATTCCAGATCCCAACAACTCGCTGTGTGAAAACATTTTGCTTTATCTCCCGTCTATTTCTTTTAACAACTATTTGAAATCAGTGTCCTCGGGTTACCAACCCACCCCCCAGTAGTTTAGAAACTCTCTCTCTCTCTCCCTGTTCGCAGGCGGATTACTGCATTCACAGGCACCTGTGGCTTTGGATTTCTTTTTCTGTTTCCCGAGCGAAATGAAAGAGATTTTGTTTTGTGCTTCACAAGAGATCAGCTGCTAAACTGATCCCTTTACATGTCACTGAAAGTGGTTCGGTGGGTAGCACTCTGGGTCAAGAGGTTGTGGGATTAAACCCCTCCACTCCCATGTCCCGGGGTGGGAGGGAGGGGGTTTGAACCCACAGTCCAGGCTGACGCTCAGATGCAGCGCTGGGGGAGTGGAGGGAATGCCACATTGTCGGAGACGCTGTCCTTCGGATAAGACATGAAACCGAGCTCCCGTTTGCCTGTGAATCTGTTCAGGTGGACAGACACCAAAGATCCTGTTGCACAAGGGGAAAGGGAGTTTCTCTGGGGTTTTCCAGGTTGATAATCCCCACATTTGTGGTTTGGGATGTCCTCCCGATGTGAAAGGCTCCACATCAGTGTAACCTGTAGTGTGTTCAATTTGCACGGGTGTTTTGTGAGACGTTTCTGTGTATGCAAATTGGCTGCCACATTCGCCTACAAATTAAACAGTCACTACACTCGCACACAGCGCACAGGGCATGGCGGAGGCAAGGGAGGGAGCCAGTATGCAGACACTCTGACGGGTGGGGGGGGTGCAGCTGGTGCCTCAGTATGTGGTAAGCAGTAAAACTAGTTCAGGGACTGATGAGAGGGAGAGATAGAGAGAGAATGTGAGATAGAGAATGTGTGAGATAGAGAGAGAATGTGATAAACAGAGTGTGAAAAGGAGAGAGTATGAAAAAGAGTTTGAGAAGAGAGAGAGTGAGAGAAGAGAGAGAATGTGAGAAGAGAGAGAGATTGAGATTATTTTCTCTCCACGGTTAACGCAAGCTTTCCCATGACGTGTCGAGTGCTGACTTCTGGTCATAACAAGTGATCAAGGAAATAACACATTGAATCGCGCTCCTGGCACAGGGCTGGGAGTAACATTACCCTAATCTCTCCCCCCCCACTCACCCAATCTCTTCCTCCCCACTCCCCAAATCTCTTCCGCCCCCACTACCCCAATCTCTTCCCCTCCACTCCCCCAATCTCTTCCCTTCCACTCCCCCAATCTCTTCCCCTCCACTCCCCCAATCTCTTCCCCCCCCACTCCCCCAAGCTCTTTCCCCCCCCACTCCCCCATCTCTGGCCCCTCCCCCATATTTCCCCTCCCACCATCTCTCCCCCTCCCCCATCTCCCCCTCCCCCATCTCCCCCTCCCCCATCTCCCCCCATCTCTCCCTCCCCCATCTCTCCCCTCCCCCATCAGAATTACAGCCTAAAGCAGACTTGTTTTAATTAACCGCCGGTAAATATTTTGCGTTGTTTCTTAATTAAGAAATCCATTAACATGTATCTCACACTCGCGAGACGCATGCACACACAGATATTTACACACCTGTGCATATGCACAAACACACATCTCTCCCTCCATCTGCCCCCCTCCCCATCTCTCTCCCCTCCCCATCTCTCTCCCCTCCCCCATCTCTCTCCCCTCCCCCATCTCTCTCCCCTCCCCCATCTCTCCCCCCCTCTCTCATCTCACCCCCCTCTCCCATTTCTGCCCCCTCTCCCATCTCACCTCCCTCCCCATCTCTCCCCCCACATCAATCGCCCCCCATCTTTCCCCCCCCATCTTTCCCCCGCTCCCTCATCTCCCTCCCCTCTGCCAATCTCCCCCTCTGCCAATCTCCCCCCTCTGCCAATCTCCCCTCCCCAATCTCCCCTCCCCCAATCTCCCCCCACCTCTCTCTCTCTCTCTCTCTGTATAGGAGTGGCCTTTGCAATATGTATTTAATGGCAGTTTGTTTGTGGCTTCTCAGAGGTTTGGGTAATTGATTCCTTCAGGCCTGCCAGCTCGCTCTCTCTCTCGCTCTCTCTGTGTCTCACTCACATACTTTCTCTTTCCCTCTCTCACGCTCTTTCTCTCACTCACTCTCTATCGAACTTTCTCACTCTCTCTCTCAAACACACACTCTCTCTCCCTCCCCTCTCTCACACACTCTCGCTCTCTCCCTATCCTCTCACTCTCGCTCTCTCTCTGTGGTTTGCTTTAACGCTGGTGGGAAAAACTGGCCTCCGCCAACCATTGCGGAGGGGATGAGAAGAGGCCGGAGCTGCAGCTCAGTCTGTGTTGGAACATTTCCTGCCTGGGATTTTAACCAGAGAATCTAATAAACCCACGGACTTTACACTAATTTAACCTAAGATACCAACCGAGCCAGTGCCAGCCTGTGCTGGTTTAATAATAATCCTTGCATTTAATATAACACCTTATCACGTTATTGATACGTCTCGAAGCACTTCACAGAATATACTGTAAAGTGAATTGACCGTATATTTTGTGGGTGAAACACGGCAGCCAATTGCGCACAGCAGCGTCCCACAAACAGTCGTGGATTAAGTCACCAAATTATTATTTTACATTTTTTTAAGGAATTATTATCCCCAGGGAAAGCGATCCACCTATCCACAGGTTCCTACTGACTGCTCGGTAAACAGAGGCGTGTGGAGTAAGGAAACCTGCCTAACATTTCGCTCTGACCCGGGAATCAAACCCGAGTTCTCTCGCTTGCGAGGCGAGTGCTCTAACCACTGAGTTAAAGAACTCCACGAGTCCTGTAGTGTATTGGTTAGAGCACATTTTTCACACAACGAAAGCTGAGGGCGTTATCTGTGGTTGAGGCAAACTGAATTACAGCCTAAAGCAGACTTGTTTTAATTAACTTCCGGTAAATATTTTGCGGTGTTTCTTAATTAAGAAACGCATTAACATGTATCTCACACTCGCGAGACGCATGCACACGCAGATATTTATGCACACGGACAGGGTACACGCAGACATGCACATGCACATACACACAGATAGCAGTTTCTCTCCCCCTCGCACATCTCCCCCCCCTCCCCATCTCTCCCCCCCATCACTCCCCACCATCTCTCCCCCCCTCCTCCATCTCTTCCCCCTCTCCCATCTTCCCCCCCTCCCCATCACTCCCCACCATCTCTCCCCCTCCCCCCATCTCTCCACCTCCCCCCACCTCCTGGCCAACAATCCCCCCAAATAAAAGCTGTTCATGGCTGTGAAGGTTTTGGGGGGTGGGGGGCGTCCTCACAACATGAAGAGAGATAGACTCAGAGAGAGAGAGAGCGAGACAGCGCACAGAGAAACACACGCACTGCAATAAATTGGCTGTCAGTGCTATCGACTGATCACTTGTTGTATATCTCTGACTGTGATAGTTTGAGTCTATGTGTGTCTGTCAGTCTGTGTCCGTGTATCTACCAGTGTGTGTGCCTCTGTCTGTGTGTCAGTGTGTCTGTGTGTGTCTGTCACTGTGTGTCTGTGTGTCATTGTGAGTCTGTGTCTGTGTGTCAGTTTGTGTCTGTGGGCATGTGTGTGTGAGCCTGTGTCTGTCAGTCTGTGTGTGTGTGTGAGCCTGTGTCTATCAGTCTGTGTGTGTGTGTGAGCCTGTGTCTGTCAGTCTGTGTGTGTGTGTGAGCCTGTGTCTGTCAGTCTGTGTGTGTGTGTGAGCCTGTGTCTGTCAGTCTGTGTGTGTGTGTGTGAGCCTGTGTCTGTCAGTCTGTGTGTGTGTGTGAGCCTGTGTCTGTCAGTCTGTGTGTGTGAGCCTGTGTCTGTCAGTCTGTGTGTGTGTGTGTGAGCCTGTGTCTATCAGTCTGTGTGTGTGTGTGTGAGCCTGTGTCTGTCAGTCTGTGTGTGTGTGTGAGCCTGTGTCTGTCAGTCTGTGTGTGTGTGTGAGCCTGTGTCTGTCAGTCTGTGTGTGTGTGTAGCCTTGTCTTTCAGTCTGTGTGTGTGTGTGAGCCTGTGTCTGTCAGTCTGTGTGTGTGTGGGAGCCTGTGTCTATCAGTCTGTGTGTGTGTGTGTGAGCCTGTGTCTGTCAGTCTGTGTGTGTGTGTGAGCCTGTGTCTGTCAGTCTGTGTGTGTGTGTGTGTGAGCCTGTGTCTGTCAGTCTGTGTGTGTGTGTGAGCCTGTGTCTGTCAGTCTGTGTGTGTGTGTGAGCCTGTGTCTGTCAGTCTGTGTTGTGTGAGCCTGTGTCTGTCAGTCTGTGTGTGTGTGTGAGCCTGTGTCTGTCAGTCTGTGTGTGTGTGTGAGCCTGTGTCTGTCAGTCTGTGTGTGTGTGTGAGCCTGTGTCTGTCAGTCTGTGTGTGTGTGTCAGCCTATGCCGTACCTGTGTGTCAGTGTGTGTTTGTGGGTCACTATGTTTGTGTCAGTGTGTGTCTGTGTGCATGTGTGTGTGTGTGTGTGTGTGTGAGAGCCTGTGCCTTTGTCAGTCTGTGTGTGTGAGTCATCCTCTGCCCGTGTCTGTCAGTGTGTGTCTATGCGTCACTGTACTTGTGTCTGTGTGTCAGTGTGTGTGTGTGTGTCTGTGCATCACTGAGTGTGTGCCTATGTGTCTGTGTACATGTTTCTGTGTGTCACTAGTGTGTGTCTGTTTGACCCTCAACTATTCTTCCTATCCCACATCCATGCCGTGACCCGCTCTGCCTTCCCCCACCTCCGCAACGTCGCCCGGCTCCGACACTGTCTCACACCCCAGGCCCCCCTCATACACGCCTTCATTACATCGAGGCTCGACTATGCAAACTCACTGCTCGTCGGCCTCCCCAACCCCTCCCTCCATCATCCAGAACTCTGCAGCCCGTGTCCTCTCCCGCATCAGGCTCCGTGACCCTATCCCTCCATCCTCGCCCGACTCCACCGGCTTCCCATCGCACAGAGGACACAGTTCAAGATCCTGGTCCTCACCTTCGAAGCCCTTCATGGTCTTGTTCCCCTCTACCTCTCTGACCTCCTAACCCCCTCCCACCCTGTTTGCTCCCTCTGCTAGGCAGGCTTCAGCCTGCTTCACGTCCTCCGCCTCGCTCGCCCCACTATTGGCAGGCGAACCTTCTGCCACTCTGCCCCCACCCTCTGAAGCTCCACCCCGCAGTCCCTCCACCTCACCCCCTTCCTTGCCTCCCTCAAGACCCATCTCAAGACCCTCCGCTTTGACCATGCTTTCGATCACCTCTTTCCCCTCCTCTCTCCCCGACCCCGACCCCCAGCTCAGGTTCGAAACTCTGTCTGTCCAGCGCCTTGGAACATCCTCCTGACGTAAAAGGCGCTATACAAATGTAATTTTGTTGTTGTGTGCATGTGTCTGTGTGTCACCGTGTGTGTGTGTCTGTGTGTCTGTGTACATGTGTCCATGTATCACTGTGTGTGTGTGCATGTGTCAGTGTGTGTCTGTGTCTCACTGTGTGTGCATTTGTGTGTCTGTGCACATGTGTCTGTGTGTCACTTTGTGTGTGTGTGTGTCAGTGTTTGTGAGTGTCAGTGTGTGTGAGTGTCAGTGTGTGTGTGTGTGAGTGTGTATGTATGTATGTCTGTGTGTGTGTGTCAGTGTGTGTCTGTGTGTCAGTGTGTGCGTGTGTCTGTGTGTGTGTGTGTGTGTCAGTGTGTGTGTGAGCGTCAGTGTGTGTGTCAGGGTGTATGTGTGAGTGTCTGTGTGTGTGTGTGTGTGTGTGTGTGAATGTCTGTGTGTGTGAGTGAGTGTCAGTGTGTGAGTGTCAGTGTGTGTGAGCATCACTGTCAGTGTGTGAGTGTCAGGGTGTATGTGAGTGTCAGTGTGTGTGTGTCTATGTGTGTGAATGTCAGTGTATGTGTATGTGAGTATGTGTATGAGTGTCAGTGTGTGAGTGTGTGTAAGTGTCAGTGTGTGTGTGTGAGTGTCAGTGTGTGTGTGAGTGTCAGTGTGTGTGTGGGTGTCTGCGTGAGTGAGTGTCAGTGTGTGAGTGAGTGTCAGTGTGTGAGTGTGTGTCAGTGTGTCAGTGTGTGAGTGTGTGTCAGTGTGAGTGTGTGTGTCAGTGTGTCAGTGTGTGTCAGTGTGAGTGTGTGTGTCAGTGTGAGTGTGTGTGTCAGTGTGTGTGTCAGTGTGTCAGTGTGTGTCAGTGTGTGTGAGTGTACAAACACAGGAGAATGCAGACAAACGCGGATCATATTCTGGAGGAACCGGACATTCGATTCTATTCACTGAGAAAAAAAACCCTCCACTGTTTAAACAATATAACAGTCACTTTGTGTTGGGAGCGTAAACGTTTGTGAAGTTGTTTCAGTGGCGGTGAGGAGACACTTCCTCTCCTTATCTGATATCTATGCACATGTATAAAAGCTGCCAATACCAGAGCGGAGAGTGTGACAGGGAGTGAACCCGGATCAGCCCGGGGGTGGGCTCGGCTCGGCTCGGCGGGAGGGAGGGAGGGAGGAAGCTGCCTTCTGTGTCCAGACGGTTATTGAGAGTGGAGCAGAGCAGCGGAGCCGCCCCCCCCACCCACACTGTAACCCCCCCCCCACACACCCACACTGTAACACCCCCACCCCCCCCCACACACACACAGTGCTCGGCTGCACTATGGGGGCAGCAGTCCTCGGTTCCCAGGTGAGTGTCACTGACTGTGCCCCTCAGTTGCAGGTTAAGTTCGAGGGAGAGCTGCCCACCCCGGGAGCAGTGACTGAGTGGGTGGGTGGGTGGGTGGGTAAGTGAGTGGGTGGGTAGGTGGGTGGGTGGGT
Organism: Callorhinchus milii; assembly: GCF_018977255.1. NCBI lineage: Eukaryota > Metazoa > Chordata > Chondrichthyes > Chimaeriformes > Callorhinchidae > Callorhinchus > Callorhinchus milii. The sequence continues at coordinate 1,112,728 of NW_024704752.1, read as the reverse complement.
GGGTGAGTGAGTGAGTGAGTGAGTGGGTGGGTGGGTGGGTGAGTGAGTGAGTGAGTGAGTGAGTGGGTGGGTGGGTGGGTGAGTGAGTGAGTGAGTGGGTGGGTGGGTGGGTGAGTGAGTGAGTGAGTGGGTGGGTGGGTGGGTGAGTGAGTGAGTGAGTGGGTGGGTGGGTGGGTGGGTGGGTGAGTGAGTGAGTGAGTGGGTAGGTGGGTGGGTGGGTGAGTGAGTGAGTGGGCAGTCAAGCCTTTCTGAGCTGAGCCCAGACCTGCGTTGTGTTTGAGAGTGTTCCTGTGTTGAGTTACTATTGAGCATTGTACACACAGCTATTCCTGGCAGCTCTTTCCCCTTCTCTCCCCCTCCACCACACACACACACCCACACACACACACACACTTCAGTGGCAGTCCTGGTTTTAAAGTTATTTGCGTTTGCCTACAAACAACACAGTCACTACACTTTAAGGTGAATCTTGTGAAGCGCTTTTGAGCGGCTGTGCGTGTGCCTGTGTGCGTGCTTGTACATGTGTGCATGCGTGTGCGCACGCATGTCCGTCCATTCGTGTGCACATTTACAGGACTATTGTGAAAGGCCCTGAACAGAATGTAATGATTATTGTTGTGGTTGTTGTCCTTTGTCAACAACAACTTGCATTTACACAGCGCTCCTCACGAGGGGCAGCGTCCCAGAGCGCTTGACAGTGGCGGAGACTGACAGCTAGCCGGGGGGACGGGGGGGACGGGGGGGGGGGGGGGGGACGGGACCGTAAGCACGATCAATAAGGAAGGTCTTTTGGTGGGTCTAAATGCAAGTTGTTGTTGTTTATCGGTGGCTGCGCGTTCAGGTGTGTAAACAGCTCAGACGGTATCAGTGCTCTTTGCTCCTTGAACGTGAACAAGCCCCAGCCTGCCCACGCGCCCCCACCCCCTCCCCTCCCCACCCCCTCCCCTCCCCACCACCCCTCAGTGACACTCACAAAAAGGCTAATTGTCATTATCACTGGGGTTTGGAAAGCGGAGGGAGTGTGTGTGTGGGGGGGTTGGGAGAGGGTGGGGAGTTAGAGGGAAGAGCCCTGCTTCTCGTGTGTGTGTGTTGGTGTTGGTGTGTGTGTGTTGGTGCGCATGTGTTGGTGTGCGTGTGTGTGTTGGTGTGCGTGTTGGTGTGCGTGTTCGTGCGTGTTCCAGTGTGCTCGAGTGTGTTCGTGCGTGTGCCTGCGTGTGTTCATGCGTGGTTTTGTGTGTGTGTTCGTGCGATCTCGGATCATCACTTAATCTCCTTTCACTCCTCAATCCCTCTCCCATCACCACGTAACCCACTTCCACCTCCTACCGCCACTGGAAAAAAATCTGTCTAAACTCCACCCCCTCTGGGCTTCCTCCCACAATGACCTATCCTCCTCGGTCACTCTCCTCCACAACTCCCTCTCCTCCACTCTCGATTCCCTCGCTCCCCTCTCTTCCTGAACCATCTCTTATTTGGAGTCCTGTAGCTCAGTGGTTAGAGCACTCGCTTTGCAAGCGAGAGACCTGAGTTCAATTCCAGGCAGAGGGCGAAACCTTGGGCAAGTTTCCTTACTCCACACAGAGCCTAATAATAATCCCTCCAAAAAACCAAAAACAATAATTAAATTGGTCATTTTTAATCTACGACTGTTTGTGGACATTGCTGTGCGCAATTGGCTGCCGCGTTCGCCCACAAATATACAGTCAATTCACTTTACAGTGTGTTCTGTGAAGCGCTTTGGGACGTCCTCCCGACATGAAAAGCGCTATATCAAATGCAAGGATTATTATTATTATTATTATTATTTACTCAAGTCACCCTTGTACACCAGCCACCTCCACTCCCTTAAAGCACAGGTGCAGAGCACTGAGCGCACATGGCTTTAATCAAACTTAATGGTCCATCGGCAGATCTGGCTGGACCTTATCAAATCCTACCGCTCCGCCCTCGCCTCCGCTAAATTGTTGTTCTACTCCAAGACAATCTTGGAGGCCAAGGACAACCCCAGGCTCCTCTCCTCCATCACCAACCGGCTCCTTTGCCCACCCTCTCATGCCTTGCCCATCCTCACCTCCAATACCAACTGTGAGGCGATGCTGGACTTCCTCGAATCCAAAGTCGAGGGAATCCGCTCAGCTGCCTCTGCCATTCCATCTGCTAACCCCTCCTCATCTCCTCCTCCCACCCGGGCCCCCACCCATCCCTCTATCCAAACCTTTGAAACCTATCTCCCATTCCTCTCTCATCACCACTATAACCCATATGAAACCGCCCACCTGCTCCCTCGACCCCATCCCTACTCCTCTCCTTACCACCCAGCTCCACCTCCTTGCCCCTCTACTCACTGACATCATAAACCTCTCCCTGTCCTCTGGTGTTGTTCCCACCCCATTAAAAACCTCCATCAACACTCCTATCCTTAAAAAAAACCCTCCCTGGACCCATCACTGCTCTCAAACTACTGCTCCATCTCCAACCTCCCTCTCCTCTTCCAAGTTCTGGGAACGAGTTGTTGCTTCTCAGCTTCGCTCCTTCCTCATCTGCCACTCCCTTCTCAAATCCCTCCACTCGGGTTTCTGTTCCGCCCACAGCAAATGACATTCTGTCCATCTGTGACCAGGGGTCCCTCTGCCTCCTTGTCCTCCTTCACTTCTCTGCTGCCTTCGCCTTCCGTATCCACTCCCTCTCCTCTCACTTCAACCTTCACAGCTCTGTCCTTGACTGGTTCAGATTGTATTTCTCCCACTGCCTCCACTTCATCTGCACTAATGGTTTCTCCTCTAGCCCCCGCACCGACTCGTGCGGCGTTCCTCAGGGCTCTGTCCTTGGTCCCTTCCTCTTCAATATCTATATGCTCCCTCTTGGTGACATCATCCGCAGATATGGGGTCAACTTCCACGTGTATGCGGATGACACCCAACTCTACCTCTCTGCTTCCACCCTTGACTCCGGGACCATTCCTGTCCTGACAGAATGTCTGTCAGACATCAAGTCCTGGATGAGAACTACGTTTCTTCAGTTGAACGTCAACAAGACTGAGGCTCTACTGATTGGCTCCCGTCAGCGCCTCCACACCTCAGGCACAGACAGCATCACCATCCATGGTTGCACACTCCACCTCACTGAGCCAGTCCAGAACCTTGGGGTCTTGTTTGACCCTCAACTATCCTTTCTATCCCACATCCATTGCCATGACCCGCTCTGCCTTCTCCACCTCCGTGTACAAGGAGGTGGAGCTGGCCTTGGGCATCAACAGTGGCTACAGCAAACGGACGCTGATCAGTCTGCACCCCAACATCAAGGTGGGCAGTGGGGGCCGGGGCACACACGGGGGTCCCACATAGTGTGTGTGTTCGTCTGTCTGTATCCTTGTAAAGGGGCGCTATATAAATGCGTGTTGTTCTGTGTGTGTGTGTGTGTGTGTGTGTCGCGCGTGAACAACAACAAAGTTGGATTTATATAGCGCCCTCCACGCCGGATGGTGTCTCAGAGTGTCAGTGTGTGTGTGTGTGTGCGTCAGTGTGTGTGCGTGCGTGCGCTTCGGCGTGTGCGCGTCGGTGTGTGCGCGTCAGTGTGTGTGGTGTGTGTTTGTGACAATTTCCAGGGTTCAGGTGAGTGTAATATTTGGTGATCATGTAAAACACTATGTGATCACTAGCGGGCAGTGATTGCTTGCCCTCAATGGGACTTTTCCCCAATGTAAAGTGTGGTTGTTGGTGTGTATGATGAAAGGGGGAAGTGTGTGTGTGTGGTGGTGGGGGGGAGTGGTGTGTGGGGTGGGGCAGTGTGTTGGGGTGGGGGAATGTGTGTGTGTGGGGGGAGAGGTGTGTGTGGTGTGTGGGTGGACATGAGTGTGTGAGGGGGCAGTGTGTGTGGTGGTGGGGTGAGTGTGTGTGGAGGGGGGGGGTCGTGTCCTGACTGACCCATTGCTCCCCCAGGTGATGAGACACCCAGACCAACGTGTCCTCCTCTGTGTACTTGTGGGCGCATCATGAGAAGCTGGTGGTG
>NW_024704752.1:1097119-1108695 GCF_018977255.1 Callorhinchus milii | reverse complement strand
CACAGAGGTAGGGGGGAGCAAGACCATGGAGGGCTTTGAAGGTGAGGATCAGGATCTTGAACTGTATCCTCTGTGTGATGGGAAGACAGTGGAGTCGGGCAAGAATGGGGGTGATAGGGTCACGGAGCCTAGTGCGGGAGAGGACAGGGGCTGCAGAGTTTTGGATGATGTGCAGCCTGTGGAGGGAGGAGTTGGGGAGGCCAACAAGCAATGAGTTTGAATAGTCGCGTCTCGATGTAATGAAAGTGTGTGTGAGAGTATTGGTGGCCTGTGATTTGAGACGGTGGCGGAGTCGGGTGATTTTGGAATCACGAAGATCTTCACTCCTTGTTGCTGAGACAAAGAAACAGATTGTATATCAGACACGACACACACCAAGCACCGAGGCCAGCAGCAGTCTGACTTCACTGACTGACGTTACTTTGTGGAGTCCTGTAGCGTAGTGGTTAGAGCACTCGCCTCACAAGCGAGAGGACCCGGACTTGATAATAAAACGCTTAAAAAAAAAGGTCACTCGATCCACGACTGTTTGTGGGACACTGCTGTGCGCTTTGAGACTTCTCGAAGATGTGATAATGAGCTGTATCAAATGCACGGATTATTATTATTATTATTATAATCCCTGCATTTTATATAGAGCCTTATCACATCGCGGAGACGTCTCAAAGAGCTTCACAAAATATACTGTAAAGTGTAGCAACTGTGTACTTTGTGGGCAAAACACACACAGCAGCGTCCCACAAACAGTCGTGGATTGAGTGACCAATTTTCTTTTTTAAAGGTGTTATTGTCCCCGGAAAGCGATCCGCCAATCGACTAACAACCAGGTTCCTACTTACTGCTGGGTAAACAGAGGCGTGCGGAGTAAGGAAACTTGCCTAAGGTTTTGACCTTGCCTGGGGATCGAACCCAGGTCCTCTCGCTTGCGAGGCGAGTGCTGTAACCACTACGCTAGAGGACTCCACAAGTAAGTCCATTTGATCCCATCCTTCCAAGAACACACCGCCTGCCACCCACCAGCGCATTACACTAATTCATGTGTTCCCCTTTCTGAGAAGTCTGGTTCAGAGGTTGAAGAACCCCTGGCTTATCTGGTGGCCCCTCCCTCGCAGCTGATTCTGTACAAGGAGGTGGAGCTGGCCTTGGGCATCAACAGTGGCTACAGCAAACGGACGCTGATCAGTCTGCACCCCAACATCAAGGTGGGCAGTGGGGGCCGGGGCGCACACACGGGGGGTCCCACATAGTGTGTGTGTTCGTCTGTCTGTATCCTTGTAAAGGGGCGCTATATAAATGCGTGTTGTTCTGTGTGTGTGTGTGTGTGTGTGTCGCGCGTGAACAACAACAAATTGGATTTATATAGCGCCCTCCACGCCGGATGGTGTCTCAGAGTGTCAGTGTGTGTGTGTGTGTGCGTCAGTGTGTGTGCGTGCGTGCGCTTCGGCGTGTGCGCGTCGGTGTGTGCGCGTCAGTGTGTGTGGTGTGTGTTTGTGAACAATTTCCAGGGTTCAGTGTGAGTGTAATATTGGTGATCATGTAAAACACTATGTGATCACTAGCGGGCAGTGATTGCTTGCCCCTCAATGGGACTTTTCCCCCAATGTAAAGTGTGGTTGTTGGTGTGTATGAGTGAAAGGGGGAAGTGTGTGTGTGTGTGGTGGGGGGGGAATGGTGTGTGGGGGTGTGTGCGTGTGTGAGGGGTGGGGGGCGATATGTGTGTATATGTGGGGGGGAGGAGATGTCCGTGTGTGTGTATGGGTGGAATGTATGTGTGTGAGGGGAGTGTGTGGGGGTGGTGTGTGTGTAGGTGGAGGGGGGGGGTCGTGTCCTGACTGACCCATTGCTCCCCCAGGTGATGAGACACCCAGACCACGTGTCCTCCTCTGTGTACTTGTGGGCGCATCATGAGAAGCTGGTGGTGATTGACCAGTCAGTGGCATTTGTTGGGGGTATTGACCTGGCGTACGGGCGGTGGGATGATGAGGAGCATCGGCTGACGGACGTGGGCAGCGTCACGCGGACAAACGGGGGGGAGTCTGCCGCTGCCCCTCCCCCGGCGTTGCTGTCTGCCCCAACGCCCACACCCCCTGCAGAGTCTCTGAGCCCCCCCAACCAAACTGTGAGTCACCGGCAACGCTCGCGCTCTCACCTGGACGGATGGTCGTGGGTTAGAAACCTCTCTTACTTAACAACAATATTTACACCTTTACACGGCACTTTTATGTTGGGAGGATGACACAAGTTGCTGGACAGTCAGGGATTTAGACCGGGGTGGGGGAGGGATGGAGAGCAATGAGGGTAAGGGGTAGGAGGGTGACCAAAGGCGCGGTCGAAGCGGAGGGTCTTGAGACAGGTCTTCAAGGAAGCAAGGGAGGGGGCTGAGGCGAAGGGACTGTGGGATGGAATTCCAAAGGGTGGGGGCAGAGAGGGAGAAGGCCTGACCGCCGATGGTGGGGTGGGGCAGGCTGGGTGGGAGACGTGGAGCAGGCCAGAGCCTGCTGAGGGGAGGGAGAAAACAGGTTGGTATGGAGGCTGAGACCATGTAGAATTTGGGGCTGGGGGCGAGGAGACTCCCCCCCCCCCCCCCCCACACCCCATACCAGCTGCGCTGTGCTGGGAGTGTTGCCAGGACTGACCGGGAACCCGGTGATATTTTGCCTGTTTTGCCCTGGCAGGCCGCGGGGTCATCTGGTGAGAGGAAGACCTTTTCCTCGGTGGCTCAGCAAATCCGAGCGAAGGTGGTGAGGGAGAGGAACGAGGAGCTGGACACAGTGGACTCGGCCAAGATGAAGGGAATCGGCAGACAGCGGAAAACCTTCACTGTCTTCTCTCTATACAGACACCTGGCCAGACGCAACCTGGAGCACAGTGACAGCATGAGCAGCATCGACAGCACAGAGAACAGTGAGTTCTCATCATTCTCTCCCCATCGTGTCTGTGCTGGGGCTCACTCCCACTGGAGCTCTCTAACCCCATTCCCTCCTCTCTTTCCCCAAACAGACAATTGTCAGGTCTTGTGATTGGATTATAACAGAATGGAGAGCATTTGAACATGTTTTAGTTCTTGGACATTTTAAACCTTTTTTTTTGCAGGATGATGGGTCTGGAATTGTCCGGCCAGAAATTTCCAGATACCAAAGTGTAAAACTGCAGAATTTTGCTCCTGATTTTCTTGCATGTAGACAATCGAGCACTCTGATCAATACTAACCACATCCATCACCTTCAGACTAACAGCAATCAGTCAATCAGTGCAAAACAATCCCCCTCCCCACTGTGTGGTGTGGAGACACACAGATTTAGTCCAGGTCACTGTTCTGGCCCAGTTCATTGATGACTTTAACCTGTGGTTTTAAGGTCAACTGAGATACTGGGCAGGTCATGGTGAGACTAGGCTCTCTCTCACTCTCCATCTATTTGTCTCTCTCCCTCCCCCTTCTCTCACTTCCCCTCCTCCTCTTTCTCCCTTCCCCCTTGTCTCACGCTCTCTCTTTCTCCCTACTCCCCCCCCCCCTTATAATAATAATAATCCTTGCATTTGATATAGTGCCTTATCATGTCATCGAAACATCTCAAAGCGCTTCACACAATATACTGTAAAGTGAATTGACTGTATTTTGTGGGCAAAATATGGCAGCCAATTGCGCACAGCAGCGTCCCACAAACAGTCATGGATTGAGTCACCAAATTGTTATTATGTTTTTTTAAGGATTATTATCCCTGGAAAAGCGATCCACCATTTGACTAACAACCGGGTTCCTACGGCTGTGTAAACAGAGGAATGTGGAGTAAGGAAACTTGCCCAACATTTCGCTCTGCCCAGGAATCAAACCCAGGTCTCTCGCTTGCGAGGCGAGTGCTCTGACCACTGAGCTACAGGACTCCATTCCCTTTCTCACACTCACATACTTTCTCCCCCCACCCACACACCCCCCTCTCTATTTCTGGGGACAACACAAGTAGCTCCTAGACCAGTGTCTGACTTTTGCAGGTTGGTTTAGGACACATAGCAGCCAACAGAGTTTAATCCATGACCGAATGCCCCAGCTGAAGAGGTTACACCTGCACAGAGCTGAGGCTGGGCGAGTGGATGGTGAGTTAAGCCTCGGCCCCTCTGGTGTCTGGTGTGTTGTTGGGGGCTTTGCTAGCGAGTATGCGGTGAGAGACGACTGAGCCAAGCCCACGTCTGCCTGCCAGGCTGTGCCAGGGCTGTGGTTTGGAAGCCAATTGAGAATCCAATTGATTTTGGACTTTCAATTGGCTTCCAAATTAATCCTGGATTAAGCAAACATCCCTTCATATTTCCGCCATCCATTTTAGGACAGAATGGTCCATAGGCCCCCCCCTCACCCCCCAACCCGCGATGATCTCTTACCATGTTAGGGCTCTTTTCCTATCAGTCTGGTTCAGTCACTCGCACTCTCGTTTGAGTCAGGAGGTCGTGGGTTTGAGCCTCACATCAGTGTTGCTGAGGGGAGAGAGCGCCGCATCGTCCTTTAGATGAGATGTTAAACCGCACTCCCCGTCTGCGCCTCGCCAGGTGGACGTTAAAGATCCTGCAGCAAATTTGCGAAAAGAGAAGGGAGTGTTTCATGTTATCTTGACCAACAATCCCCCCCCGAGAGATAAAACAACAACAACAATCCTTGCATTTGATATCGCACCTTATCACACCGTTGAGACATCTCAAAGCACTTCACAGAATGCACTGTAAAGTGCAGTGACTGTGTGTTTTGTGGGCGAAATCACTCGCTCGCTCACCTCCTGTCTGGAGTTACTGCCTTCACCCATTTAAAAATTGACAGTAATTTACTGGTAGCAGCTTTGAGATGTATTGGAAGTTCAAAGGAGCAATAAAACATGCAAATTCTCAAGTTCTCACCAGCAGTATAAAGCCCCTGTCTGTCCCACTGCTTGTTAATAACTCACCCTGATACAGGCCTCTGCCTCTCTCTCTTTTTACCCGGCTCTTTTGAGCCAAAGTAAATGACCGTCTGTTTTACGGTTACCAGTGTGTCCTCCCTGGTTGCCCTCAGCAACGCTTGGCTCTCCCTCTGCCAACGAGTCCTGGCACAATGTGCCGGAGGGGGAGCAGTCAGTGATTCCCGAGCCCGAAGCTTGCACACAGCGACCTGATTCTCACTACCTTGGCAGTGGGATTGTACTTGTGGAACAAGGCGCCATTGTGCAGGAGTTGAGTCGTTGCTCAACCCCCCCACCCAAATACCACCCCCACCCTTGCTCTCAGCAGCCAAGTCCTCACACACGCTTTCATTACATCGAGGCTCAACTATGCAAACTCATTGCTTGTCGGCCTCCCCAACTCCTCCCTCCACAGACAGCAGAGCATCCAAAACTCTGCAGCCCGTGTCCTCTCCCACACCAAACTCCATGACCCTATCACCCCCACCCTTGCCCGAATCCACCGGCTTCTCATCACACAGAGGATACAGTTCAAGATCCTGGTCCTCACCTTCAAAGCTCTCCACTACCTTTGCGACCTCCTAATCCCCTACCATCCTGCACGCTCCCTCCGCTCAGCGGGCTCTGGCATGCTTCACGTCCCCCACCTTGCTCTCCCCACTATTGGCGGGCGGGCCTCCTGCCACTCTGCCCCTACCCTCTGAAACTCCATCCCGCAGTCCCTCTGCCTAACCCCCTCCTTCGCCACCTTCAAGACCCATCTCAAGACCCTCCTCTTCAACCGGGTTTTTGATCTCCCTGCTTCCACCCCCTGTCCTCCACCCTCCCTGACCCTGACCCCCAGCTCAGGTCTGTAACTCTGTCCAGCGCATTGGGACATCCTCCTGACATGAAAGGTGGTTTACAAATGTAATTTTGTTGTTGTTGTCCTATCTGAGATTGGCTGTGATCTCTGAGTGAGCGAGCACTCAATGCCCTGTGTGCGTGTGTAAGAGTTCTCAGCCGGGCCATTCTATTGCTCTGCAAAAGATAACCTGTGTCCCTTCTCCACACGCAACACGCATTAACCCTAGGCAAATGTGCTCCCCAGCCCCAGACACGCGTGTGGCTCCCCAGCCACACAGACGTTAAACCAAGCTCCACTCTGTTGCTCGTTGCTAAATGGTCCATGTTTAGGGGGAGGTTCCTGGCTGGAGACAGCCTGTCCCAGGGCAATATCACACCCTTTTTACACCAGTGATTGCAACTCACTAACCAACTCACTAACCAACACGAGTCTTGTATAGTCTGGTTTGTGCTCTCTCTCTGTCTATCTCATGGTGAGCTTACTATGAACAACCACGTTCTTTCTGCATGTTGGGAGCTTGGAGCGTGAGCGGTGGGGTTTGTCCATGAACTCGTGATCTCTTCCCGCATGCCCCCCTCCCCCGCTTCCCTCTGGATCAACGCTGTGTCAATCATCTTCCTCACAATCCCAGATTTCCATGGGGTCGGGGGGAGTGAGTGGTTGGGGTGGGGGGGGAGCCTTTGCTGAGCAGAGGGTTTGGTGAGATGCAATATTGAAGACTGTGAAGGTCTTTGTTACGATCTCTCTAAGCCGGGGCCAGAAATAGAGGGAAAATCTTCAATTGGGTCCCAAACCGGAGCCGGTTCCTTGTTAACAAACAGTGGAAAAACACCGGCTTCCAAACGCAGACCCGATGAAGGATGTTCTGCTGTTTTGTCCCCGTCTGAGCCTAATTAGGCTGAGACTGGGTGGAATTTGGAGTGAGGGAGCAAGTTATTGACCCGGTGCTGCTGTCCTGGTGAAGCTCGGTGCCTCGCGGCTCAGCCTCCGGCCGCCCCCCCCCCCACCCCCCCAAATATGTTTGGAAAGTTTTAAAATCAAGGACTTGGGGTTTCTTTTGCTGAGCAAACTCTTCTGTTCTTAAATTGAGTCTTAATCTGGAACCTTTTTCCCCGACCAGACCAGAATGGTCCAGAGGCTGAGACCGCGAGGAATTCCGGGCCGCTGGCGTGCGTGGTGTGTAACGATCATTGTGTGTTATTGATTGGTTCGTTGGTTGTGTGGTTTAGCTGTGACGTGTCGGGTCTGTGTGACAGGCAGCTACACGCCACCCCACCTGCAATTAAACCTGATTTGCTTTCAGTTCCCATGCGCGGGCTCTCAGCTGTTGATGTGAAATTCAGCTCCACCCTTCCCCACAACCTCCCTAACCACACAACCCCCCCCGCCCCCACATACACACAACCCCCCACACACAACCCCCCTCCCCCACACACACAATCTCTCCCCTCCCCACCACACGCACACCCCCCCGCCCCCACACACACACCCCACACACACAACCCCCCTCCCCCACACACACAATCTCTCCCCTCCCCACCACACGCAACCCCCCCCACACGCAACCCCCCCCACACGCAACCCCCCCACGCACAAACCCCCCAACACGCAACCCCCCCGACACGCAACCCCCCGGACACACAACCCCCCCCGCACACGCAATGCCCCCCACACACAACCCCCCACATACTACCACTCCACACACACTTTAATATTGTTCCTTTTCAAATGTGTTCCACCTCCACACAATGCAGAGAGGTGTGAGTTGAGGCGTTTTGGGAGGAATGAGGAATGAATACCCAACAGATGGTACAGTTTTAAAGGGAGTTCAGGAGCAAAGAGACCTGAGGGTTCACGAACACAGGTGGTTGAAGGTTGATGGATCTGTTAAAAAATCACATGGAATCCTTGGCTTTATAAATAGAGGCACAGAGTACAAAGACAAGGACGTGCTGCTCAACCTTCATAAGTCACAGGTTACGCGTCAGCTGGAGTATTGTGTCCAATTCTGGTCATCACATTTTAGGTAAGGATATCAAGACCTTGGAGAGGGTGTAGATTTACCAGAATAGGACCAGGGATGAGGGACTTTAGTTATGTGAAGAGACTGGAGAAGTTGGGATTGTTCTCCTTAGAGCAGAGAAGGTTAAGGGGAGATTTGATAGAGTTGATCAAAATTATGAGGGGATTCGATAGAGTGGATGGGAAGAACCTGTTTCCACTGGCGGGTGGGTTAGTAATCAGGGCACATAGATTAAGATAATTGGCAAAAGAACCAGAGGGGAGATGAGGAGAAATTTTCTTTACATAGGGAGTTGTTACGGTCTGGAATTCACTGCCTGAAAGGGTCAGTGCAAACAGATTGAATAACAACATTCAAAAGGGAATTGGATAGGGACTTTGCAAGGATATGGGTTAAGAGTGTGGGAGTGGGACTGATTGGGTAGCTCCTCCGAAGAGTCGGCACAGGCACGATGGGCCGAATGTGCTGCAATATTCTATGATTCTATATCCCCCCCCCCGACACACACACACAAAGATTGAAACACATACAGAGTGACACACACAGAGTGACACACACAGTGACACACACACACACACACACGCAGCACAATGTGCCGTTGTGGAGTTGCCTGTAACTGGCTGTGGTGCTGGTGCTGTGACAGAGAGAGGCTCGAGGAGCAGCCTGCAGTCAGGGATGGGAGACCTGGTGGGTCAGAGTCGCTTCTGGCACGGAAAAGATTACTGCAACTTCGTCTTCAAGGACTGGATACAACTGGACAAGCCCTTCGATGGTGAGTGTGTGTCTCTCGTCCCCCCACAAACATCGTGTCTCACACTGGGTGTGTTGGGCAGATTATGTCGGGGCGCGCTGTGGGCACGGCGGGGCTCGCTGTGGGCTCGGCGGGGCACGCTGTGGGCGTGGCGGGGCACGCTGTGGGCGTGGCGGGGCGCGCTGTGGGCGTGGCGGGGCGTGCTGTGGGCGCGGCGGGACGCGCTGTGGGCGCGGCGGGACGCGCTGTGGGCGCGGCGGGACGCACTGTGGGCCGGCGGGACGCGCTGTGGGAGCGCGCGGGGCGCGCTGCTGGGCGTGGCGGGGCACGCTGTGGGTGGTGGGCTGTGGCGGGGCACGCTGTGGGTGTGGCGGGGTGTGCTGTGGGCGTGTTTCATGCTCAGGGTCTGTTCCGCAGACTTTATTGACCGCTATGTGACCCCCCGGATGCCCTGGCACGACATCGCTTCCGTGGTTCATGGCAAAGCCGCTCGCAACGTGGCTCGGCACTTCATCCAGCGCTGGAACTTCACTAAGGTGATGGCGAGCACCTGGGCGTGACCTTGCGCCCGCATCACACACCGCCTGCCCCCCGCCCCCCCCCCCCCCCCCCCCCCCCCCCCCCCCCCCGCCTGCCCCCCCCCCGCCTGCCCTACCGCCTGCCCGCCCCGCCCCTGCCTGCACTCCTGCCTGCACCCCCGCCTGCCCCCGCGCCCCTGCCACCCCATCCCCACCTGCCCCCCCGCACCCGCCTCCGCCCCCGTCTGCCTCCTCGCCTGCCCCCCGCACCCGCCTGCCTCCCGCCCCCACCTGCCTCCCTGCCCCCGCCTGCCCCCGCGCCCCTGCCACCCATCCCCGCCTGCCCCCCCGCACCCGCCTCCGCCCCCGTCTGCCTCCTCGCCTGCCCCCCGCCCCCGCCTGCCTCCCGCCCCACCTGCCTCCCCGCCCCGCCTGCCCCCCGCCTGCCCCCCCACCTGCCCCCCGCACCCGCCTGCCCCCCGCCCCCGCCTGCTTCCCGCCCCCGCCTGCCCACGTGTTTGCATATGTGTGACGTGTGGGCGCGACCTGTTGGTGTGCGCGAGGTGTTGGTGTGCGCGGCACGTGGGTGTGTGTGTGAGTAATTTGTGTTCTTACCTGTCAGATTATGAAGGGTAAATACCGCTCGCTCTCCTACCCGTACCTGCTCCCCAAGTCCATGTCCACGGCCAACGAAATGAAGTACCTGGTGCCAGGCTGTGTCCAGGCCAAGGTTCAGGTCAGCCTCCGTCTGCTCTGTTTGCCTTTACGCCTCGCTGGGTTTGGGAGGGAAACTTGCTGGGAAAGTTTGGACGTGATCTTGTGGAGTTCTGTAGCTCAGTGGTTGGAGCACTTGCCTCACAAGCGAGAGGACCCGGGTTCGATTCCCGGGCAAGGCAAAACTTTATGCCAGTTTCCTTACTCCACACGCCTCTGTTTACCAGCGGTAAGTAGGAACCCGGTTGTCAGTTGATTGCTTTTCTGGGGATAATAATCCCTTTTTTTAAAAGAAAATTTGGTCACTCAAACCACGACTGTTTATGGGACGCTGCTGTACGCAATTGTCTGCCGCGTTTTGACCGCAAAATATACAGTCACTTTACTTTGCAGTGTATTCTGTGAAGCACTTTGAGACGTCAATTTATCTCGTCCCTCTCGCCTGTGGCTGTTCATGTGGAAGTTACTACACTTTAAGGTGAAATCCCCTGAAGCAGTTTGAGACATCCCTCCAACCCCCCCCCATCCTCCCTACTCCACCCCAGTCAGTGTGAGGGTATTACTGTGGGGAGACAGTGAGGGGGGGGGGCAGTGTGTGAGTGCTACTGTGGGGAGACAACAACAACTTGGATTTATATAGTGCCCTCCACGCCGGACGGCGTCTCAGAGCGCTTCACAGTAATGGATCCCAGGACCAAGCCAGGGGAGGGGGAGGAGCCAGGGGAGGGGGAGGAGCCAAGGGAGGGGAGGAGCTGGGGGAGGAGCCAAGGGAGGGGGAGGAGCCAGGGAGAGAGGGAGGAGCCGAGGAGGGGGAGGAAGGTGAGCGAAGGTGCGGTCGAAAAGTAAGGTCTTCAGCAGAGACCTGAAAATGGGAAGGAAGGGATGAGATGAAGGGAGTGAGGAAGGGAGTTCCAGAGCCTCGGGGGATAGTGGCTGAAGGCACGGCCGCCGAGGGGGAGCGGAGGACTGGGAGGAGGCCAGACCCGGAGGAACGAAGGCAACGGGTACTGTGCTGAGGAGAGAGGTCAGAGAGGTCGGGGGGTGCAGAGGAGTGCAGGGACTTGAATTCGAGGGTGAGGGTCTTGAGATCTCTCTGGGACAGAGATCTCTCTGGGATAGGCAGCCGGTGCCGTCTGGCCAGGACTAGGCCAGACGGGGGGGAGGGCCAGGACTGGGGGGGGGGGTTTGGGGGTGGGGGGAGGGCCAGGACTGGGGGGAGCGGGGTTTGGGGGTGGGGGGGAGGGCCAGGACTGGGGGGAGCGGGGTTTGGGGGTGGGGGGGGGAGGGCCAGGACTGGGGGGAGCGGGTTTGGGGGTGGGGGGGAGGGCCAGGACTGGGGGAGCGGGTTTGGGGGGAGGGCCAGGACTGGGGGGAGCGGGGTTTGGGGGTGGGGGGAGGGCCAGGACTGGGGGGAGCGGGGAGTGGGGTTTTGTGTGGGTGAGAATGCGGGCGGCAGAGTTCTGAATGATTTGGATTTTATGGATGGTAGTGGATGGGAGACCGGAGAGGAGGGCGTTGGAGTAGTCCAACTGAGACCGCGTATGGGGGTCAGTGTGAGAGTGTTACTGTGGGGAGACAGTGAGGGGTGGTGGGGGGGGGCAGTGTGAGGGTGTTACTGTGGGGAGACAGTGAGGGGTGGGGGGGGCAGTGTGAGGGTGTTACTGTGGGGAGACAGTGAGGGGTGGGGGGGGGCAGTGTGAGGGTGTTACTGTGGGGAGACAGTGAGGGGTGGTGGGGGGGCAGTGTGAGGGTGTTACTGTGGGGAGACGGTGATGGGGTGGTGGGGGGGCAGTGTGAGGGT
>NW_024704752.1:1080260-1097094 GCF_018977255.1 Callorhinchus milii | reverse complement strand
GTTACTGTGGGGAGACGGTGATGGGTGGGGGGCAGTGTGAGGGTGTTACTGTGGGGAGACGGTGAGGGGGTGGTGGGGGGGGGCAGTGTGAGGGTGTTACTGTGGGAGACGGTGAGGGGTGGGGGCAGTGTGAGGTGTTACTGTGGGGGACGAGTGAGGGTGGTGGGGGGGCAGTGTGAGGGTGTTACTGTGGGGAGACGTATGGTGTGGGGGGAGTGTGGTGAGTGGGGAACGGGTGTGGGGGCAGTGTGAGGGTGTTACTGTGGGGAGACAGTGAGGGGTGGTGGGGGGGGGCAGTGTGAGGGTGTTACTGTGGGGAGACGGTGATGGGGTGGGGGGGCAGTGTGAGGGTGTTACTGTGGGGAGACGGTGATGGGGTGGTGGGGGGCAGTGTGAGGGTTACTGTGGAGACGGTGAGGTGGGGCAGGTGGGTGTTACTGTGGGGAGACGGTGATGGGTGGGGGGGCAGTGTGAGGGTGTTACTGTGGGAGACGGTGAGGGGTGGTGGGGGGAGGCAGTGTGAGGGTGTTACTGGGGGAGACGGTGATGGGGTGGGGGGCAGTGTGAGGGTGGTTACTGTGGGGACGGTGAGGGTGGGTGGGGGAGGGTTAGTGTAGGGTGTACTGTGGGGAGACGGTGAGGGGGTGGTGGGGGGCAGTGTGAGGTGTTACTGTGGGGAGATCGGTGAGGGGGTGGGGGGGCAGTGTGGGGTGAGCTGGAGCGGTGTGTGGGGGGGAGTGTGGGGTGTTACTGTGGGGGACAGTGAGGGGTGGTGGGGGGGCAGTGTGAGGGTGTTACTGTGGGGAGACGGTGATGGGTGGGGGGGCAGTGTGAGGGTGTTACTGTGGGGAGACGTGAGGGGTGGTGGGGGGGCAGTGTGAGGGTGTACTGTGGAGACAGTGAGGGTGGTGGGGAGTGTGAGGGTGTTACTGTGGGGAGAGTGAGGGGTGGTGGTGGGGGGGCAGTGTGAGGGTGTTACTGGGTGGGGGTGAGGGTGGTGGGGGCAGTGTGAGGGTGTTACTGTGGGGAGACGGTGATGGGGTGGGGGGCAGTGTGAGGGTGTTTAATGTGGGACGGTGAGGGGTGGTGGGGGGGCGTTTTTTTTGCGTGTGTGTGTGTGTGACGCTGTGGTGTGTGCGTGTGTGACGCTGTGTGTGTGTGTGTGGCGACGTGTGTGTGTGTGTGACGCTGTGTGTGTGTGTTAGTCTGTGTGTGTGTGAGCTGCTGTGTGTGTGTGACGCTGTGTGTGTGTGTGACGCTGTGTGTGTGTGTGTGACGCTGTGTGTGTGTGTGTGTGTGTGTGGCTGTGTGTGTGTGACGCTGTGTGTGTGTGTGTGACGCTGTGTGTGTGTGTGTGACGCTGTGTGTGTGTGTGACGCTGTGTGTGTGTGTGTGAGACACTGTGTGTGTGTGTGTGACGCTGTGTGTGTGTGTGTGTGTGTGTGTGTGTGTGTGACGCTGTGTGTGTGTGAGTGTGTGTGTATGTGACACTGTAATGCCCTGTCCTGTGTTGCAGTGGGAGACCTGTGGATTAACTATTTCTCGGTGTGTGGGCTGCGCACTCATGCGGACCTGGAGGGGAAGCTGGTCACTGAGCTCATCTACGTCCACAGTAAAATGCTCATTGCAGACGATAACACTGTCATCATCGGTCAGTCCACCCCTGGGGAGCTGCGGGGGAGGGGGGGAGTTGGGAGGGGGAGTTGGGAGGGGGGAACGCTGTGTGGGGAGCTGGGGGGTGGGTGTTGTGATTGTGGTGATGGGGTGATGCTCAGCTGCCCAGTGGGGATTGGGGTTGTTGCTGCTGCTGTAGTGAAACGTGTTGACCGTCGGCCTGTGTGTGTCTCAGGCTCCGCTAACATTAATGACCGCAGCATGCTGGGCAAGCGGGACAGCGAGATGGCCGTCATCGTCCAGGACACGGCCACCGTCCCCTCTGTCATGGACGGGGCGGAATATCAGGCCGGGCCCTTCGCTCTGCGGCTCCGACTGTACTGCTTCAAGTGAGTGTGTCTCCCACTGCGCTCGCTAACCCCGCCCGCCCCACAGGGCCCCGCCCGCCCCACAGAACCCCACCCGCCCGCACAACTGACCTCCCACCGGCCGAAACGCCTGAGCTTGAGTTATTGATTGACTGATTGATTGACAGGCTAATTCTGGGAGCTTTCAGTGACCCCAGCATCGACGTGCAGGACCCCATCAGTGAGAGGTTTTATAAGGAAGTCTGGATCGCGACCAGCGCCAGGAACGCCACCATATACGAGAAGGTTCGTTCACACCCGGCAGCTAACGTGCTCCCGTCTCCCCTGCTCCCAAACCGCTTCCCTTTCCCATTAAAGTGACTTCTTCCCATTGGCGTTAGCCAAGCTCAGTCGCTCTCCTCCGAGTTGGGAAGTTGTGAGCTCGAGCCCCCCCCCCCCCTCCCCCCACCACCGCATTGGGGACTTTGAGCTCATGGGCTCGGCTAACGCTCCAGCACAGTGCTGGAGGGAGCGTCACATTGTCAGAGCTGCCGTCCTTCAGGTGAGACGTTCAGTTGAGATCTGTTTAAGCAGATGTTTCCAAGTCGCAATTGACAAAAAGGAGGGAGTTTCTCTCTGGGAAGTCTCTCAGTGTTTTGGCTGATAATTCCCCAGATAAATTGGCTGTTCAACTCAGGGCTGTGCTATCCACATACTCCGTACCCACATCTCACCAGTTCTGGCCAGGATCCACTGACTCTCCATCACCAAACGGATAAACATCAAGATCCTCACACTCGTGTCCAAATCCCTTCACTCCCTGGCACCGCCCTACGTCTCCGACCTCCTCACTCCCCAATCCACCACCGGTCATCTCCGGCTTCGGGTCCTGCTCGTCTCTCCACCATTCGAGGTCGCGCTTTCAGCCACTGCGCCCCAAACTCTGGACCGCTCTCCCACAAGTCCCCTTTTTCAAGTTCCGCCTGAAAACCATCGGATTCAGGCTCTGCCACTGTTAAACGCTCTGCGTGAAGGGCGCCATATGAATGCAAGTTGTTGTTTGTTTGTGTGTGTGTGTGTGTGTGGGCGCAGGTGCGGGACCTAGCTGTGTGCAAATTGACATGTGGCTATAAATACACAGTCACTACACTGAGCAGAAAATCCCTGTGAAACGCTAGGTGATGTTTATAGGCAAGATTTGAGGGTAAAAGGTTTTCTAAATCCCCCCCTCTCTATGCCCAAACAATGGCAGAGTCCACACCTGGCTGAGGCAATGGGCGATACCATCTGGGACTCACTGTCTGGGGAGGGGGGTGGGGGGGCCTCGTTACCCTGGCCTGGCTCACATTGCGAGGGTTTGTTCCCGTGACTCAGGTTTTCCGGTGCCTTCCGTCAGACGAGGTGAGGAACAACGAGGAGCTGGCGCAGTTCAACCAGAAACCGGGGCTGCAGAAGGAAGACGAGGGCCGCGCCCGGGAGGAACTGAAGAAGATTCGGGGGTTCCTACTGCAGTTCCCGCTCTACTTCCTGTCTGAGGAGACCCTGCTGCCCCCCCTCAGCACCAAGGAGAGGATGGTCCCCATGGAGGTGTGGACGTGAGGGGCTGAGAGGAGGGTCCTGGACAGGGTGGGCTCCCTACACAACGCTGCTCAGCACATCGTTCAAATTCTGAGAGACAACAACAGCAAATTACATTTGAATAGCACCTTTCACAGAAGGGCTTCCCGAGGCGCTGTGCGTCCAAAGAGAAAGAGACACAGAGACACCAGTGGTGACTGATGGATTAATGAGATCACCTGGTAATGGAGAGCTCTGACATTTCTCACACCGTTTAGGAGGGAAAACCCTCCCCACTGATGACCTCGTTCTCTGGGTTAAACCAACACCATCAACGACACCCAATTGCTCCCTTTCCACACTGGTGTCGTTTCAGTGTCAGCGGAGATCCTCCCCACCTCCCCTCTCCCCCCCCGCCTCATCCCTCCACCATCCATCGATTCGTCAGCTGGGTGCAACCCAAGATATGGCAGTACACCCAACCCACTGTGTCTGTGCTGGTGCTCGCTCCCCCACTGGAGCTCTTTCTCCCATTCTCTTTAATATCGTTCCTATTAAAAGTGTTTGTCCAATTCTAGTGTAGATGTTTTTATGACCTCGACCTCAGTGGTCATTTATGGTCCAATGTGTCACTAACTCCTCCAAACTCCCAACCCATTGTCGCCCAGTCCAGTACATAGCCCCAGCCCTTAGCCCAGCCCCCAGTCCAGTACATAGCCCCAGCCCTTAGCCCAGCCCCCAGTCCAGTACATAGCCCCAGCCCTTAGCCCAGCCCCCAGTCCAGTACATAGCCCCAGCCCTTAGCCCAGCCCCCAGTCCAGTACATAGCCCCAGCCCTTAGCCCAGCCCCCAGTCCAGTCCATAGCCCCAGCCCTTAGCCCAGCCCCCAGTCCAGTACATAGCCCCAGCCCTTAGCCCAGCCCCCAGTCCAGTCCATAGCCCCAGCCCTTAGCCCAGCCCCCAGTCCACCACAGCCCCCAGCCCAGTCCCCAGTCCCCAGTCCCGCTGGCTGGTTCCATTCGCCTCCAGTGGTTCATTATCCCTGTGTTCACACAGGCACGTGGTGTGACACATGCCTCAGAGACATCGGCACATGGTTCAGACAGGAGGCGAACATTGTGATCGCACTGACCATCACCGCTCACAACTCCTTCCCTCCCCCCGTGTGTTTTGCTGAATGTATTTTGTTTCTATCGTTGTGGCTGAATGACGGCCTGGCCCACAGGCCTGGCCCACACCACTTTGTGTCTTAATGAACTTGTTGGTAAAAACGAGAGTGCCTTATCATGTCTTTGAGACTTCCCAAAGCACTTCAGAGAATATAATGTAGAGTCAATTGACTGTAAACTCTAATCCCTTTCCCCTTCTCAACAACAACAAATTACATTTGTATATCCTCCCTCAACAACAATAAAAGTTTTCATTTATATAGTGCCCTTTACGTGGGGTACAGTCTCGGAACACACCTCAAACCCTTCACTATTATTTTCCCTCCAACTATTTATTCTCTCTTAAAGGGGTCACAACTCCTGCCCCGAGACTGCATGTTCCGAAACCCAATTTTCCCGGCCTCCCCTTTCAGCCGAGTTAATCTGACCGGGTGTCTAACCCTCGGACCCTGTGCCAGGCTGTGTCGGGGTATGCAATTCAATGCCGTTGCTGTTGCTCGGTTGTAAATGTGTAGTAAATGTTGATTTTTAACGTTATCGAATTAAAAGTAATAATTGACATTATTGGGCAAGTCGTGTCCTGGTGTGGATGTGTGCTGGCTGCCGCTGCTGATATTAATAATAATAATCCTTGTGTTTGATATCGCGCCTCATCGCATCTTTGAGACCCTCAAAGTGCTTCACAGAATCTACTGTAAAGTGAATTGACTATATTTTATGGGTGAAACACAGCAGCCAATTGCGCACAGCAGCGTCCCACAAACAGTCATGGTTTGAGTGAACAAATTATTATTATTTATTTTTGAGAGGATCATTACCCTCGGAAAGCCATCCGCTAATCAACTAACAACCGGGTTACTACTTACTGCTAGGTAAACAGAGTAAGGAAACTTGCCTAATCTTTCGCCCTGACCGGCCTGGGAATCGAACCCAGGTCCTCGCTTGCGAGCCGAGTGCGGAAATCTCTAATCCCTTTCTTCCCCGTGTGTTTATCTAATTCCTTTTCACCCCCCCACTACCCCCCATTGACTGTGCTCCGGCTACCCCGACAGCTAACGAGCTGTTCCCCATGGCCCCCACGCTGGGTTCTGACCCTCCAGTGCTGGCGGTAAGTGACCCGGTGTGATGGTGGGGGAAAAGCTCCCTGCAGACATGCACACTCGCTGGGGAAAGAGCAAGGAACAGTAACAACACATAGGAAATGAGAACTTTCTAATCTCCTCGTTCTTGCCCTCTCTTAACACTATTTTTGTTTGAATCTATTCGCTCAGAACCATTTGTCAGTGACCGATTGGGCTGTGGGTGAGACAGCACTTTCTCTCCTCAGGCTCTGTCTCTCCAACTATTTCTCCAATTCCTTCAGATACATCCATTGTTTTTCCTGCCTTGTTTGCTGGGTGGTGCTCTGTGTGTGGGGTGTGTGCTTGTTTGTGGGTGCTGAACTTATGATGGGTGTGTTCTGTGTGGCGTGTGCTGTGCGGGTTTGTGGCGTGTGCTGTGTGGGTTTGTGGCGTGTGTTGTGGGTGTGTCGCGTTTGCTCTGTGTGTATGGCGTGTGCTCTGTGTGTGGCGTGTGCTCTGTGTGGCGTGTGCTGTGCGTGTGTGTATAGTGTGTGCTCTGTGTGTGTGTGGCGTGCTGCGTGTGTGTATGGTGTGTGTGTGTAGTGTGTGAATGTGTGAACCTCAGATGTGGCTAATTAGTTTACTGATGATGCTGAGACACACTCGGTCTGAACACCACCAAAAACAGCCAAACTCCAGACCAGATGAGCTCCGAGGCACCGAATAACACAGTATAGTCCAGCAGCATAGACAGCCTATCACAGTGCTCATCTCGGACGCTGTGTTTAAAGTCTTTTTATTCTGTTGTTTCTGTTCACACCAGGAAAATTACAACAGTATGTGAGCGGTGGCTGTCCCCTCATCCTCGCTGCTGGTCCCATTGGTGACGCAGCTCTTGTGCTCAATGTGGTTCAACACTCCTCACCCCTGCCAAAACCCCTGACTCTTTCTACAGCCATACCCCCACACACACCACATCCCCACCCACACACCACACAACCCCACACCCCCACACACAACATCCCCCCACACACACCACACAATCCCCCACACACCCACACCCCCATACTTCCCTCCACACACCACACCACCAACTCCCCCACCCCCCCCACACACACAATCCCCCCCCACCACCACATCCCCCCCCCACACACACAATCCCCCCCACACACACAATCCCCCCCCACACACACACAATCCCCCCCCCACACACACATCCCCCCCACCACACACAATCCCCACCCCCACACCACACATCCCCCCCCCCCACACACACAATCCCCCCACACACACACACAATCCCCCCCACACACACACACATCCCCCCCCCACACACACACACTCCCCCCCCACACCACACACACAACCCCCACACACACACACAATCCCCCCACACACAAACACACACCACAACACATCCCCCCCCACACACACACACAATCCCCCCCCACACACACACACAATCCCCCCCACACACACAATCCCCCCCCCACACACACAATCCCCCCCCACACACACAATCCCCCCCCAGACACACACACAATCCCCCCCCCAGACACACACAATTCCCCCCCCCAAACACACACAATTCCCCCCCCAGACACACACAATCCCCCCCCAGACACACACACAATCCCCCCCCACACACACACACAATCCCCCCCCCCAGACACACACACAATCCCCCCCCCCAGACACACACACAATCCCCCCCCCCCCAGACACACACACAATCCCCCCCCCCCAGACACACACACAATCCCCCCCCAGACACACACACAATCCCCCCCCCAGACACACACACAATCCCCCCCCCAAACACACACAATCCCCCCCCAGACACACACAATTCCCCCCCCCAGACACACACACAATCCCCCCCCCCAGACACACACACAATCCCCCCCCCCCAGACACACACACAATCCCCCCACACACACACAATCCCCCCCCACACACACACAATCCCCCCCACACACACACAATCCCCCCCCCCACAATCCCCCCCCACACACACACACAATCCCCCCCACACACAATCCCCCCCCCACAATCCCCCCCCCCCACACACACAATCCCCCCCCCACACACACAATCCCCCCCACACACACACAATCCCCCCCCCACACACACACAATCCCCCCCCCCCGACACACAATCCCCCCCCCCACACACACACAATCCCCCCCACACA
This sequence comes from Callorhinchus milii, assembly GCF_018977255.1. NCBI lineage: Eukaryota > Metazoa > Chordata > Chondrichthyes > Chimaeriformes > Callorhinchidae > Callorhinchus > Callorhinchus milii. The sequence goes on along the minus strand of NW_024704752.1, from coordinate 1,089,152 downwards.
CACACAATCCCCCCCACACACACACACAATGCCTGTGGTTAGAGAACAGCCCAATCCTCATTGTCTGCAGCTGTATTCAGCCCCGGGGGGGGGGGCAGGTGAAGGAGCCATTTGTCGGGTGGAGGCGGTGGGGAGGGAGAGAGGTGTTTTTATATATATATATATTATATATATAATACAGTGACCATTGCCTGACTCCCTGTGGCTCGTCTCACTGTGAAAGGGTTTAGATTCCCGTTGCAGAGACAGGGTGAGGCTCCTGTGCCTCAGTCTGGAGAGAGCGCGAGCGAGAGGAGCCCTGGGTCAGGGTGTGACCCGGTGAGGGTAATGTCTCTGTCAGCCCAGCCCTGCCATCAGGACCAGCAGACTTCAGTTTGATGGCTGCTGGGTGGACAATTCATAAAATAATAATAATCCTTGCATTTAATAGAGCGTCTAAATCATTGTCTTCTCGACGTCTCAAAGCGCTTCAGAGAATATACTGTAAAATGAAATGACTATGTTTTGTGGGCGAAAGGATTGATAGGAAATGAGGGTGTTTTTATTTATCTGTGTGTGTGTATATATATATATATATTGCATTTAAAATGTATTCAAGATGTATCAACATCTTCATTGAGTGTCTGAGATATCTTGCATATCAAATGCAAGGATTATACTTATTATTAAATAACTTGGTGTTTCATGTCATGCCCAGGTCCTGAGGAAGGAAGGTGGTATAAAAATATTAATTGTTAGATATGCAGCATGTCTAATCTTCAACCTTTTGCCTCCACCCACCCTACTGTAAACGAGTATATTTCTCCTTAATTCACCATCAGCGTCAGTGAGCCACCATCTGCTTAGAATATTATTTATTTGAACAATCTGATGGTAGTAATCTTATTCCGAGATTTTCTAGTCATTACTTGTAGAGAAATCAATCTACCAAATTTACCTCCATCTGACTGTACTCGGCCACGCCCTTCAAGCCAATGCTCCCGAGAGGATTTATTGTATTTGTTTGTGTTTGCGCATCTGTGTGTCTGTGTGCGTGTTTGCTCACATGTTTGTCACTATGTGTTAGTGTGTGCACATTGACTCCAGCCCTCAGCTCAGGTGTAAACCCTTCACTGTCCAGTGCCTTGGGATGTACTCCCAACGTGAAAGGTGCTGTATAAATGCAATGTGTTGTTTGTGCGCGTGTGTGTCTGTGTTTCGATGTGTTCTCCCTCATCTTCTGGGTCTGGGGCGAGAATCAGTGAATAAAAAAAAACAAAGAACCCTTGCATTTGATCCAGCAGCTTTCATGCTGGGAGGAAAGCGCTTCACAGGGTTTACTGTAAAGTGTAGTGACTGTGTAATTTGCAGATAAAACGCGGCATCCCACAAACAGCCATGAAGTGAATGATTAATTTTTACCTGGAGTTTGTCAGCCAGGACAGTAACGACAACAACAACTTGCACTGATATAATAATAATCCTTGCAGTTGATATAGTGCTTTACCACTTTGTTGAATGGCTCAAAATATCTCACAGAATATACTGTAAAGTGGATTGACTATGTATTTGGTGGGCGAAACGTGGCAGCCAAATGCTCACAACCGTGTCCCACACACAATCATGGTTGAGTTATCAAATTATTTACTTTTAAACGTATTTTTAAGGGATTATTTAAGCAATCTGCAATCGACTAACAACTGGGTTCCTATTTGCTGCTAGATAAACAGATTTGTGTAGAGTAAGGAAACTTGCTTATGGTTTGCCCTGCCTGGGAATTGAACCTGGGTCTTCTCGCTTACGAGGCGAGCGCACTAACCACTATGCTACAAGCCTCCATGTAGTACCCTTCACGTGGGGTAGCGTCTTGGAGTTGTGACTCAGAGATGTTGTGACCACCGAGCCAGACTGGCAGCTTACACATGACAGGTGCCCGCCGTTATGTCCACCCCAAAAAAATACAAAGAACATGTTAGCAAATGTCGCAATTTAGAGACGTTCATACGTAACCCATAATTTTACTGGAAAAGATGGCTGATTTGCCGAGGATTTTGCCTGAGATGGCCTTTAAGATAATTTCATTGAGAAAGAATGTGTAAATGAGTGATTAGTGTATATTGTTTTAACCATCTGGCCTTGGCTTTAAGAAAAGGAATGATTTCTCTTTGCTGAGAATGTCTGGCTATATTTAATCAGATTGCGTGTTAAGACTTGTTGCCATCACTTGTGTGTTTTGGTGTTATGTTGTTTCAAAATAGCTGTTTGTTGAGTTATGTTTGCGTTAAACATGTGCTAGATCAGGATTGACTTTCAGTGGCTCGATTTCTTTTTTTAAATTGAGTTGGCTGTGAGTAGTCTCCACAGGCTGGTGACTCGGGGAGTGGGGTCAGGAGGGAGTGAGGGGCATGGCGTACCATCCATCTTCCTCACTCCCTACGGCCATCCCCAGCGATGACTGAGCTTTCTCTGTGCATTGTCACTCTCTCTGTGCATTGTCACTCTCTGTATCCCAAATTCCCTCCACCTTAACGATAATACTAATAATAATCTTTGCATTTGATATAGTGCCTTATCACGTCATTGAGACGTCTCCAATGCTTCAAATTTATACAGTAAAGTGGAGTGACTGTTGTATTTTGTGGGAGAAATGTGGCAGCCATTTGTGCACAGCAAAGTCCCAGATAGTTGTGGAGTGAGTGACTGATATTTACATTTTATTTGGGGGATTGTTGGCCAGGACACCAGGAGAGAGATTAAAAACTCCCTTTTTTTTGAAAAGTGCCAATGGATCTTTAACATCAACCTGAGCAGGCAGACACAACCTTAGTTTAACGTCTCATCCGAAGGACGGCACCTCCATCAATGCAACACACCCCCAACGCTGCATTGGAGCGTCAGCTTGGACTATATGATTCCGAAATCCTAATGTGGGGCTTGAACCCACAACCTTCTGACTCAGTGATGAGAGCACTAACACTGCACCAGGCTGACGCATTGTTTCCTGCTTTCAAAACCCTCCTATTTTCCTCTCTGTGACTGTGCTTCCAACTTCCCTACCCTCTCCCCCAATTCTGTGATCCCTGGTATCTTTGCTTAAGCTTCGGAATGCCCAGCCAGTGGGAATGTTTGTGGAGAGATTCTCCTGATTCTCTAACGATGGTGTATTACCAATAAGCAACGGTCCTTTGTTTGGTGCGTGTTTCAGAGCTGTTCAGATTTTTTTCTAAAGTGTAGTGACTGTATTTTGCAGGTGTAAGTGTGAGCCGTGTTGTGGACAGCATTGTTCCCTAACTGTGAGGTTAATATCTGACCACTCACCAGATTCTTTTCCATTAGTGTCGCAGGATCCATAACTTTTACCCAAACGGGCAGACGGGACTTTGCTTTAATGTTTCGCCCGAAGGAGGGCATCTCTGGCAAATTGGCATTTCCCCCAGCACAATGCTGGAGCATCAACCTAGACTGAGCTCAAACTCCCTGATGTGGGGCTTGAACCCGCAACTTCCTGAGCCTGAAGCGAGAGCGCGAGCGGCTGAACTCCAGTTGCCTTAAATTGCTAATGAAACCAATAATAATAATCATCCTTGCATGTCATTGAGACGTCTCAAAGCACTTCACAGGATACGCCATAAAGTACAGTGACTGTGTATTTCGTGGGTGAAACGCGGCAGCCAGTTTGCGCACAGTGGTGTCCCACAAAGAGGTCTGTGAGCAGGCGATGCCGTGGAGAATGCCCATATGGCTGTAGAAAGAGTCAGGGGTTTTGGCAGGGGTGAGGAGTGTTGAACCACATTGAGCACAAGAGCTGCGTCACCAATGGGACAGCAGCGAGGATGAGGGGACAGCCACCGCTCACATACTGTTGTAATTTTTCCTGGTGTGTAACAGAAACAACAGAATAAAAAGACTTTAAACACAGCGTCCGAGATGAGCACTGTGATAGGCTGTCTATGCTGCTGGACTATACTGTGTTATTCGGTGCCTCGGAGCTCATCTGGTCTGGAGTTTGGCTGTTTTTGGTGGTGTTCAGACCGAGTGTGTCTCAGCATCATCAGTAAACTAATTAGCCACATCTGAGGTTCACACATTCACACACTACACACACACACCATACACACACGCAGCACGCCACACACACACAGAGCACACACTATACACACACGCACAGCACACGCCACACAGAGCACACGCCACACAGAGCACACGCCATACACACAGAGCAAACGCGACACTCCCACACAACACACGCCACAAACCCGCACAGCACACGCCACACAGAACACACCCATCATAAGTTCAGCACCCACAAACAAGCACACACCCCACACACAGAGCACCACCCAGCAAACAAGGCAGGAAAAACAATGGATGTATCTGAAGGAATTGGAGAAATAGTTGGAGAGACAGAGCCTGAGGAGAGAAAGTGCTGTCTCACCCACAGCCCAATCGGTCACTGACAAATGGTTCTGAGCGAATAGATTCAAACAAAAATAGTGTTAAGAGAGGGCAAGAACGAGGAGATTAGAAAGTTCTCATTTCCTATGTGTTGTTACTGTTCCTTGCTCTTTCCCCAGCGAGTGTGCATGTCTGCAGGGAGCTTTTCCCCCACCATCACACCGGGTCACTTACCGCCAGCACTGAGGGTCAGAACCCAGCGTGGGGGCCATGGGGAACAGCTCGTTAGCTGTCGGGGTAGCCGGAGCACAGTCAATGGGGGGTAGTGGGGGGGTGAAAAGGAATTAGATAAACACACGGGGAAGAAAGGGATTAGAGATTTCCGCACTCGGCTCGCAAGCGAGAAGACCCAGGTTCAATTCCCAGGCAGGGCAAACCATAAGCAAGTTTCCTTACTCTACACAAATCTGTTTATCTAGCAGCAAATAGGAACCCAGTTGTTAGTCGATTGCAGATTGCTTAAATAATCCCTTAAAAATAAATAATAATAAATTTGTACATCAACCAGACTGTTTGTGGGACATGCTGTGCGCAATTGGCTGCCACGTTTCGCCCACAAATATAGTCAATTCACTTTACAGTAATCTGTGAAGTTTTGAGCCATCAGAAAGCGTGAGCGCTATATCAAACCAAGGATTATTATTATATCAGCAGCGGCAGCCAGCACACATCCACACCAGGACACGACTTGCCCAATAATGTCAATTATTACTTTTAATTCGATAACGTTAAAAATCAACATTTACTACACATTTACAACCGGAGCAACAGCAACGGCATTGAATTGCATACCCCGACACAGCCTGGCACAGGGTCCGAGGGTTAGACACCCGGTCAGATTAACTCGGCTGAAAGGGGAGGCCGGGAAAATTGGGTTTCGGAACATGCAGTCTCGGGGCAGGAGTTGTGACCCCTTTAAGAGAGAATAAATAGTTGGAGGGAAAATAATAGTGAAGGGTTTGAGGTGTGTTCCGAGACTGTACCCCACGTAAAGGGCACTATATAAATGAAAACTTTTATTGTTGTTGAGGGAGGATATACAAATGTAATTTGTTGTTGTGAGAAGGGGAAAGGGATTAGAGTTTACAGTCAATTGACTCTACATTATATTCTCTGAAGTGCTTTGGGAAGTCTCAAAGACATGATAAGGCACTCTCGTTTTTACCAACAAGTTCATTAAGACACAAAGTGGTGTGGGCCAGGCCTGTGGGCCAGGCCGTCATTCAGCCACAACGATAGAAACAAAATACATTCAGCAAAACACACGGGGGGAGGGAAGGAGTTGTGAGCGGTGATGGTCAGTGCGATCACAATGTTCGCCTCCTGTCTGAACCATGTGCCGATGTCTCTGAGGCATGTGTCACACCACGTGCCTGTGTGAACACAGGGATAATGAACCACTGGAGGCGAATGGAACCAGCCAGCGGGACTGGGACTGGGGACTGGGCTGGGCTGTGGTGGACTGGGGGCTGGGCTAAGGGCTGGGCTATGGACTGGACTGGGGGCTGGGCTAAGGGCTGGGGCTATGTACTGGACTGGGGGCTGGGCTAAGGGCTGGGGCTATGGACTGGACTGGGGGCTGGGCTAAGGGCTGGGGCTATGTACTGGACTGGGGGCTGGGCTAAGGGCTGGGGCTATGTACTGGACTGGGGGCTGGGCTAAGGGCTGGGCTATGTACTGGACTGGGGCTGGGCTAAGGGCTGGGCTATGTACTGGACTGGGGCTGGGCTAAGGGCTGGGCTAGTACTGGACTGGGCGACAATGGGTTGGGAGTTTGGAGGAGTTAGTGACACATTGGACCAATAAATGACCACTGAGGTCGAGGTCATAAAAACATCTACACTAGAATTGGACAAACACTTTTAATAGGAACGATATTAAAGAGAATGGGAGAAAGAGCTCCAGTGGGGGAGCGAGCACCAGCACAGACACAGTGGGTTGGGTGTACTGCCATATCTTGGGTTGCACCCAGCTGACGAATCGATGGATGGTGGAGGGATGAGGCGGGGGGGGAGAGGGGAGGTGGGAGGATCTCCGCTGACACTGAAACGACACCAGTGTGGAAAGGGAGCAATTGGGTGTCGTTGATGGTGTTGGTTTAACCCAGAGAACGAGGTACAGTGGGGAGGGTTTTCCCTCCTAAACGGTGTGAGAATGTCAGAGCTCTCCATTACCAGGTGATCTCATTAATCCATCAGTCACCACTGGTGTCTCTGTGTCTCTTTCTCTTTGGACGCACAGCGCCTGGAAGCCCTCCTGTGAAAGGTGCTATTCAAATGTAATTTGCTGTTGTTGTCTCTCAGAATTTGAACGATGTGCTGAGCAGCGTTGTGTAGGGAGCCCACCCTGTCCAGGACCCTCCTCCCAGCCCCTCACGTCCACACCTCCATGGGGACCATCCTCTCCTTGGTGCTGAGGGGGGGCAGCAGGGTCTCCTCAGACAGGAAGTAGAGCGGGAACTGCAGTAGGAACCCCCGAATCTTCTTCAGTTCCTCCGGGCGCGGCCCTCGTCTTCCTTCTGCAGCCCCGCCGTTTCTGGTTGAACTGCGCCAGCTCCTCGTTGTTCCTCACCTCCTCGTCTGACGGAAGGCACCGGAAAACCTGAGTCACGGGAACAAACCCTCGCAATGTGAGCCAGGCCCGCAGGGTAACGAGGCCCCCCCCCCTCCCCAGACAGTGAGTCCCAGATGGTAGCCCAACCTCAGCCAGGTGTGGACTCTGCCATTGTTTTGGGCATAGAGAGGGGGGGATTTAGAAAACCTTTTACCCTCAAATCTGCCTATAAACATCACCTAGCGTTTCACAGGGATTTTCTGCTCAGTGTAGTGACTGTGTATTTATAGCCACATGTCAATTTGCACACAGCTAGGTCCCGCACCTGCGCCCACACACACACACACACAAACAAACAACAACTTGCATTCATATGGCGCCCTTCACGCAGAGCGTTTAACAGTGGCAGAGCCTGAATCCGATGGTTTTTCAGGCGGAACTTGAAAAAGGGGACTTGTGGGAGAGCGGTCCAGAGTTTGGGGCGCAGTGGCTGAAAGCGCGACCTCGAATGGTGGAGAGACGAGCAAGACCCGAAGCCGGAGATGACCGGTGGTGGATTGGGGAGTGAGGAGGTCGGAGACGTAGGGCGGTGCCAGGGAGTGAAGGGATTTGGACACGAGTGTGAGGATCTTGATGTTTATCCGTTTGGTGATGGAGAGTCAGTGGATCCTGGCCAGAACTGGTGAGATGTGGGTACGGAGTATGTGGATAGCACAGCCCTGAGTTGAACAGCCAATTTACTGGGGAATTATCAGCCAAAAACTGAGAGACTTCCCAGAGAGAAACTCCCTCCTTTTTGTCAATTGCGACTTGGAAACATCTGCTTAAACAGATCTCAACTGAACGTCTCACCTGAAGGACGGCAGCTCTGACAATGTGACGCTCCCTCCAGCACTGTGCTGGAGCGTTAGCCGAGCCCATGAGCTCAAAGTCCCCAATGCGGTGGTGGGGGGAGGGGGGGGGGGGGCTCGAGCTCACAACTTCCCAACTCGGAGGAGAGCGACTGAGCTTGGCTAACGCCAATGGGAAGAAGTCACTTTAATGGGAAAGGGAAGCGGTTTGGAGCAGGGGAGACGGGAGCACGTTAGCTGCCGGGTGTGAACGAACCTTCTCGTATATGGTGGCGTTCCTGGCGCTGGTCGCGATCCAGACTTCCTTATAAAACCTCTCACTGATGGGGTCCTGCACGTCGATGCTGGGGTCACTGAAAGCTCCCAGAATTAGCCTGTCAATCAATCAGTCAATCAATAACTCAAGCTCAGGCGTTTCGGCCGGTGGGAGGTCAGTTGTGCGGGCGGGTGGGGTTCTGTGGGGCGGGCGGGGCCTGTGGGCGGGCGGGGTTAGCGAGCGCAGTGGGAGACACACTCACTTGAAGCAGTACAGTCGGAGCCGCAGAGCGAAGGGCCCGGCCTGATATTCCGCCCCGTCCATGACAGAGGGGACGGTGGCCGTGTCCTGGACGATGACGGCCATCTCGCTGTCCCGCTTGCCCAGCATGCTGCGGTCATTAATGTTAGCGGAGCCTGAGACACAACACAGGCCGACGGTCACACGTTTCACTACAGCAGCAACAACAACCCCAATCCCACACTGGGCAGCTGAGCATCACCCCATCACCACAATCACAACACCCACCCCCAGCTCCCACACAGCGTTCCCCCCTCCCAACTCCCCCTCCCAACTCCCCCCCTCCCCCCGCAGCTCCCCAGGGGTGGACTGACCGATGATGACAGTGTTATCGTCTGCATGAGCATTTTACTGTGGACGTAGATGAGCTCAGTGACCAGCTTCCCTCCAGGTCCGCATGAGTGCGCAGCCCACACACCGAGAAATAGTTAATCCACAGGTCTCCCACTGCAACACAGGGCAGGGCATTACACACACACAGCGTCACACACACACACA
>NW_024704752.1:1009558-1080235 GCF_018977255.1 Callorhinchus milii | reverse complement strand
GTTAAATTTGCCAGACTGAGGTGAATGGATGTTTATTACGAAAGGGTATCGTGCGATATGGAGCAACGATGGGTAAATGGAGTTAAGGTACAGCCATGATCTAATAGTACGGCAGAACAGGCTCAGGGGGCTGAATGGCCTCCTCCAGTTCTCATATTCCTAGAAATTGTCGCCTTCGGGAAAATACATAATACAATTTGTCAAAATATTTTCCACCCAATTCCCCTGCCCCGCTCTCACGGCCAGCCGCTTCCCAAATGCCAACACAGCCAACGCATTACATTTGTATAGTGCCTTTCACAATGGAAGGACGTCCGAAGACGGGCAAAGCTTCCAGAGTCAGCACAGTGCACTCACTCTGAACTCCCCACTGCCCCTTTACAGTCATCAGAGCAACGATATTCACAGCATAAAACAGTGGGGAGAGAGCAGGGAATGGGGTTAGAGTAGCGAGCCCCAGTGGGGAGCGAGCACCAGCACAGACACCATGACTTGTACTGTAACCCATTCTCCGCTGTGTGGTAATTGTAACCTATGGGAACTGCAATGTGTGCACCAGACTTTGGTGAAAGGTTTCCTCGTTTATAATCACGGTGACTTGTTCCTCCCACAGTAGCCGAGCTGTCTGTACCTTCCCTTCCCCTCTCAGGTGTCTGACAGACACTGTAGGAATGTATTTGCTGAAGCTCACTTCCTCCCCCACTCCCCTACCCCAAACCTTGGCCCCGAACCAAAGATGGCACAAGTTTGTCTTGAAGAAAGGCCAAGAATAATGCCCAAACTGCACGATTGGCAAAAGGATATCCAATTAGCAAATCCAATTCCCAAACCATGATCAGCAGAATGGTGGAACAGGCTCAAGGGGCTGAATGCCTCCTCCTGTTCCTATGTTCCTATGAATATGGAATCCTGTAGCTCAGTAGTTGGAGCACTCGCTTTGCAAGTGAGAGACCCGAGTTCAATTCCAGGCAGAGGGCGAAACCTTGGGCAGGTTTCCTTACTCCACACAGAGCCTAATAATAATCCCTCCAAAACAAAACAATAATAAATTGGTCATTTTCAATCCACGACTGTTTGTGGGACATTGCTGTGCGCAATTGGCTGCCGCGTTCGCCCACAAATATACAGTCAATTCACTTTACGGTCTAATCTGTGAAGTGCTTTGAGACATCGAGAAGACGTGAAAAGCGCTATATCAAATGCAAGGATTATTATTAGTAGTAATATCCAGGCTGTAAAGAACGTAATCAAACTTGCTGCCGATTAGCCGAGACCCCAAATGCTTGCCGTCACATACCCAATTAATGATGCCTGGCTGGAAAGAAAGCCGCCTCTTGAAGCCGCTTAATATTTCCGATGACAAACCACAATGACTGGTCACAGCGGGCAATCCAGACAACAAACCATTGTGTGAACAGACAGAAATCCACAGATTCTCAACTTCGCTTGGGACCTATGACTCCTATGACACCATCCTTTCCTTGACCCAGCAATGAATGTCCTCCAACAAGCGATAGTGTATAAATTGGCCACGTGTTTGCCCCACGAAAGGCACAGTCACTGCACTTTATAGTACAATCCTGTGAAGTGCTTTGAGATATCTTCACGGCAATGTAATAATAATCCTACGTTTGATAAAGTGCCTTATCATGTCTTCGGGAAGTTTCAAAGCGCTTCACAGAATATATTATAAAGTGAATTGACTGTATATTTTGTGGGCAAAACCCAGCAGTGTCCCACAAAGAGTCGTGGATTGAGTGACCAATTTATGTTATTAAGTTATTATTTATTTGTAATTTTTACATTATTTTTAATGGATTATTACCCCCAGAAAAGAGATCCGTCAATCAACTAACAGCTGAGTTCTTACTTACTGCTAAGTAAACAGAGGTGTGAGGGGTAAGAAACTTGCTGAAGGCTTTGCACCGCCTGGGAATTGAACCCAGGTCCTCTCGCTTGCGAAGCGAGCACTCTTGGCAATACGCTATAGGGCTCCATGAGGATGGGAAACATTCCCACATTCTTCTGACTCAGAGGAGAAAGTGCTGACAAGTGAGCCAGGGCAGAACATTTCTTTAAGAACTGTGGAAAATTAGAATTTCGAATTGTGAATTTTCCCACAGTCCAGCACCTCCTTAAACTAGCAGATAAAATTGGTTTCCCGGGCTGCTGTTTCTTTTTGGGGGTCAGCAGGGTGTCTGACGCATGCGGAAACCTATCGCCGTGATTAAGAGTCTCCAAACCAAACTGAGAATTCCATGCATCCCACCAACACATGGAAATCTCAGAGATAGATTTATTTCCCAGGCTGGGACAGGGGCTGGGGCAGGGGCTGGGGCAGGGGCTGGGGCAGGCTGTGGCTGGGGTTGGGGCAACTGGAGTTGGGGCAACTGGGGTTGGGGCAACTGGGGTTGGGGCAACTGGGGTTGGGGCAACTGGGGTTGGGGCTATGGTTAGGATTGGGGCTGGGCCAGGTTTGCGGGATTCAATGCTTGTTGGAGGACATTCATTGCTGGGTCAAGGAAAGGATGGTGTCATAGGAGTCATAGGTCCCAAGCGAAGTTGAGAATCTGTGGATTTCTGTCTGTTCACACAATGGTTTGTTGTCTGGATTGCCCGCTGTGACCAGTCATTGTGGTTTGTCATCGGAAATATTAAGCGGCTTCAAGAGGCGGCTTTCTTTCCAGCCAGGCATCATTAATTGGGTATGTGACGGCAAGCATTTGGGGTCTCGGCTAATCGGCAGCAAGTTTGATTACGTTCTTTACAGCCTGGATATTACTACTAATAATAATCCTTGCATTTGATATAGCGCTTTTCACGTCTTCTCGATGTCTCAAAGCACTTCACAGATTAGACCGTAAAGTGAATTGACTGTATATTTGTGGGCGAACGCGGCAGCCAATTGCGCACAGCAATGTCCCACAAACAGTCGTGGATTGAAAATGACCAATTTATTATTGTTTTGTTTTGGAGGGATTATTATTAGGCTCTGTGTGGAGTAAGGAAACCTGCCCAAGGTTTCGCCCTCTGCCTGGAATTGAACTCGGGTCTCTCACTTGCAAAGCGAGTGCTCCAACTACTGAGCTACAGGATTCCATATTCATAGGAACATAGGAACAGGAGGAGGCATTCAGCCCCTTGAGCCTGTTCCACCATTCTGCTGATCATGGTTTGGGAATTGGATTTGCTAATTGGATATCCTTTTGCCAATCGTGCAGTTTGGGCATTATTCTTGGCCTTTCTTCAAGACAAACTTGTGCCATCTTTGGTTCGGGGCCAAGGTTTGGGGTAGGGGAGTGGGGGAGGAAGTGAGCTTCAGCAAATACATTCCTACAGTGTCTGTCAGACACCTGAGAGGGGAAGGGAAGGTACAGACAGCTCGGCTACTGTGGGAGGAACAAGTCACCGTGATTATAAACGAGGAAACCTTTCACCAAAGTCTGGTGCACACATTGCAGTTCCCATAGGTTACAATTACCACACAGCGGAGAATGGGTTACAGTACAAGTCATGGTGTCTGTGCTGGTGCTCGCTCCCCCACTGGGGCTCGCTACTCTAACCCCATTCCCTGCTCTCTCCCCACTGTTTTATGCTGTGAATATCGTTGCTCTGATGACTGTAAAGGGGCAGTGGGGAGTTCAGAGTGAGTGCACTGTGCTGACTCTGGAAGCTTTGCCCGTCTTCGGACGTCCTTCCATTGTGAAAGGCACTATACAAATGTAATGCGTTGGCTGTGTTGGCATTTGGGAAGCGGCTGGCCGTGAGAGCGGGGCAGGGGAATTGGGTGGAAAATATTTTGACAAATTGTATTATGTATTTTCCCGAAGGCGACAATTTCTAGGAATATGAGAACTGGAGGAGGCCATTCAGCCCCCTGAGCCTGTTCTGCCGTACTATTAGATCATGGCTGTACCTTAACTCCATTTACCCATCGTTGCTCCATATCGCACGATACCCTTTCGTAATAAACATCCATTCACCTCAGTCTGGCAAATTTAACATTGTCTGGTGCCCCCCCCCCCCCCCCGGTGACTGTTTGTTGCCCCGGCTTCATCTCTCACTGTATCGGGTGCGATGATGGACAGAGCCTCCGCTCCACTCTCTTTGCCAACTGACAGTCCAATGGCTTGAAATCAGTGGCATGATCTGGCTCCATCATCGCCCTGGCTCGTCCAGTGCCCACACTCACTGTGTCTGTGTGTGCGCGTCTGGCTGTGTGTGCGCATCTGTCTGTGTTTCTGTGTGTGTGTGTGTGTGTGTCTGTGTGTCTCTGTGTGTGTGTGTCTGTGTGTGTGTGTGTCTCTGTCTCTGTGTGTGTCTGTGCGTGTGTGTCTCTGTGTGTGTGCGTGCGTCTCTGTGTGTGTGTGTGTCTCTGTCTCTGTGTGTGTGCGTGCGTCTCTGTGCGTGCGTCTCTGTGTGTGTGTGTGTCTCTGTTCGGGCGTGCGCGTTTCTGTGTGTGTCTTTGTGTTAGTGTGTGTGTGTGTGTCTCTGTGTTAGTGTGTGCGTCTCTGTGTGCGGGCGTGGGTGTCTCTGTGCGGGCATGTGCCTGTCTGTGTGCCTGTGTGCGTGTCTCTGTGTTAGTGTGTGCCTGTCTGTGTGCTCGTGTGCGCGTCTCTGTGTGCTCATATGCGCATCTCTGTGCGGGCGTGTGCGTTTGTGCGGGCGTGTGTGCGTCTCTGTGCGGGCGTGTGTGCGTCTCTGTGCGGGCATGTGCCTGTCTGTGTGTCTCTGTGCGTGTCCCTGCGTGTGCGCCTGTCTGTCTCTGCCTGCGTATGGGCCTGTCTCTGTGTGGGTCTCACTGCGCGCGCCTGTCTGTGTGTGTCTCTGCGTGTGTGTCTCTGCGTGTGTGTCTCTGTATGTGTCTCTGTGTGTGTGTGTTTCTGTGTGTGTGTACATCTCTGTGTGCGCGTCTCTGTGCGCGTCTCTGTGTGTTTCTTTGTATTAGTGTGTGTGTCTCTGTTTTAGTGTGTGTCTCTGTGTGTGCGTCTCTGTGCGGGCGTGTCCCTGTCTGTGTGCCTGTGTGCGTGTCTCTGTGCATGTCCCTGCGTGTGCGCCTGTCTGCCTGCGTGTGGGCCTGTCTGTCTCTGCCTGCGTGTGGGCCTGTCTGTTTCTGACTGCATGTGGGCCTGTCTCTGTGTGGGTCTCTCTGCGCGCGCCTGTCTGTGTGCGTGTGTCTGCGTGTGTCTGCGTGTGTCTCTAGTCATTCAGTCTGACCTGCGCTCAGCAGGTTCCCAGTGTATTGTTGGTGTTTACAATGGTACTGTTTTGAAGGGCCCTCCGTGGTGTTTGGAGTAATTCCTGTGCTGTAGATAATGACCACAAACCCACACAAAAACAGTCGCATGCACACAGACACCCCACATGCATTCACCATAGACACACCCATGCACACAGCACTGAAACCCATTCAGCTGCTCAGTGAGTGGAACCTGGAGTTTTCAGGGGAGACACGAGGCTTGGGGACCCCAGAGCGATGTGTTGACTTAACTGCTGGAATTCAACCTGGCTGGGCTGTCATCAACTGTATCCTGGAGTACTGCGGCCTCCCGTGGCTCATGGACCGGACTAGAAACCGCCACAGAGGGACAGCGCCATTCTGACATTCTGTGGCCAAACATTTGACCTTGGAGTGAGTTGAGCTCCAAGGAAATCGCACTTCCGGTCTTCCACAGGAGGATAGTCAATAGTTGGTCATTCAACATCTGACCAGCATGGGTTTCAGCCCTCACTACGTGGATGGCAGGAACCAGGAACTCCGTGCCAGCTTCTCAATAGGCAACACGGCTCAGCAGGAAATGTGTGAGAGCATTGCCACCATCACAGGAAATCAAAGGCCAGATGTGGACTTGGGTTCCGCTCACAGGCCTTAGTGGTGGTGCAGAGGAGAGCAACAAGGACGATCCCTATTGTTAGAGGAATGAGGTATGAGCAGCGATGAGATAAGCTCGGGCTCTTCAGTCTTGAGAGAAGATGACTCCGAGGGAAATTTGTAGAAATGGTTTAAATGGGATTGAAAAGTAAACCCAGATCATTCCTTTCAAATGCACCAAGTCAGTAGAACAAGAGGACACGATTGCAAGAATTGAATAATGTGACACCAGGAAGTTTTTCTTTCCCCAGAAAGGAATCAATTCCTGGAACAGGTTGCATTGCAATGCTTGAGGCATTTTTCGAGGCGAGGACACTGGCCTAGTGTATTGGAAAAGAGAAGGGAGTTTCTCTCTGTTCCTGGCCAACACTCCACCAAATAACTTTGATTGCTCACTCCACGACTGTTTGTGGGACATTGCTGTGCGCAACTGGCATTTTACCCACAAAATACACAGCCACTGCACTTTACAGTATATCCTGTGAAGTACTTTGAGACGTCTTGGAGACATGATAAGGAGCTATATTTGTTAGGCCTCCTCCGGTTCCTATGTTTCTGCATGAAATGCAAGGATTATTATTATTATTAACTGTCATTCACTCCAGTGACCCAGTGTTTCTGGGCAGTCAGACCCGGTGTTGTGGTTGGGTCCCCACTTGGTGCTGAGTGACTAATCTTGGTGTTTGGGGCTACCATTGGACCCAGCGTCTTCTGGGCAAATGTTCCCGTGACGACGCAGTGGGAGAGAGAGAGAGTAACTCTCACAGCGAGGCTCGATAGTAAGAAAATGCGATAACTGGAGGGGAGATGGTGTGTGAGAATGGTTGCGTGGGAGATAGTGTTGCATTCACCTGTGTGTAGCTACCGACCGCTCCCTATCCTTTTGCTCTTTAGTTTGTTCCTGGTTCCTGGTTTGTTTGGAAAGTCTCTCCTGGGATGTGGTGCAGAGATTACTGCACACAGAACTCTGCACCTTCCACCAAGTTTGCCTCCACCCACACCCCCGTGGTGATCTTTTTTAAAGGGCAGCATTTATCTGGCTGCAAAACGGAGAGATTTACTCTGTGCTGGCTCAGTACTAACATACTAATGAGACAGCCTTTGTGTAGGAAGGCAGTGAGAAGGGTTTTGTGTCTGAACACCCCAAATAGGTTTTGAGAGAGATGTCGTTCAGCAAAACTGATTAGCAACAACGCATTCCAGAGCTCTGGCAAGGAAGGGCAGGTTGAAAATGGTCGGTAATTCTGTGAGGTTGGAGGGCTCAAGTTTGGATTTTTTGAGGAGGGGAATGACGACGGCGCTTTTAAGGGGGAGAGGAACAGAAGCTGAGGAGAGCAACTGTTTGACTCTCAGCCAGCAGCTGGGAGGGGAGGGGGAATTGGGTGACCAGCAGTTGGGTGGGGAGGGGTTCGAGGTAGCAGGTGGTGGGCTTTATCTGGGATATAGTAGTTGCAAGGGAGGTGGGATTAATTGGGGCAAAGGAGTGTAAGGAGGGGTTGGGAGTAAAAGGCAGTTTGGGCTTGCGAGAGGGAGAGGATTGACTGGGGGAGGTGGGAGAGTTTGGAAGGTTAAGGATGTGGATGAGGGAAGGGGTGTGTGCCTTTCAGAGTTGGGGTTGGTGGCTGTGTTGGGGAGAGTGGGCAATGGGGAAGTTGGGGTGGTTGTTGAGAGACCATCGCCGAGAGACATGATGGGCCAAATGGAGGATACTAGAACAGAGAGAGGCAGTGATGGGGTCCAGGAGAGAGAGAGAAGGCAAGGAGGGAGTAGTGGAGTGTGGGGAGTAGAAAGGGGAGCATTTTCAGTGGCGGTGTTGGCTCAAGTCGGGCAGAAGCAAAAACTGGCATGTGGAGAGCAAGAGCAACTTATTCAGCAGGACATGGTCAGCCTGCAGGCATGACGGGGGCGAGGGGAGACAGCACAGAGGGGAGAAAAGGGGGATGGTCCTCATGGCTTTCTTTGGCCCAAAGCTGGAGAGGGAGGGGATAGTGGATGGCGGGGAAAAGGAGGAGGACAGGGAAGAGGTGAATAGAAATGACAAAAGAATACTTAGCCTGTGCAGGGATTTGAAAACGGCACATGGAAGTACGAATACAGTCACTACACTGGCCTCCAATTCTCCCCGCCGCCCCACACACACTTTTTAGCTCTACTTTGGAGATTGGATCGAATACTTGATTTAACCCAGGTTTGCCCTGTAATAACACATCTCACTTCCCCCTCTTTACCGGGCAGGTGAAAAGGAACCAAATTATATGGAATTCAGCCATTTCACAAAAAGTCAACTTCTGGCTCATCGGAAAACATAAGAACATAAGAAATTCTAGACGAGAAAAGACCAAGGTCCATCTAGTTCACCTTCCATCTTCCTGGTGGTCGCTTGCACATATGTCCCAAACTCCCTACGTAATATATCCCATAATCTAATCTGTGTTTGAAAGAATCAGTACTCCCTGCTTCAACCGTCTCCCTCGGGAACCTGCTCCACAGGTTCACAATCTTTTGCACGTGTGCAGAAACCATGAAGTGGCGTTGGTGGTGACTGTTGAGCAGGAAGTCTGGGAGATTTTTCCAGAGCAGGAACAGACTGGTGTTGTGCCTTACTGTAACGCGAATTGGGATTTTATTGATTACAAACAGGGGGTTACGGTGGGCCTGCGTTGGGTTGTTGAAGGTTGTCGCCCTTCCTACCTCTGCCCTCCAACTCGGGTGCAATTCCCTGACTGTCCTCCTGATGTGAAAGGTGCCGTGTAAATATAAATTTGTAGTGGATACGACCAACCAAGTAGCACAATACGGCTGGTGGGTCCTGCACTGTGGGGTTTGGACAGGACCAGATATTTGAGATGGTATTTTGCTGTGGGGAGACACCACAATGGGTTTAACAACACTTTGTGGGTCATTGAAGTGAATGCCAGATTAATTGGAAAGGCTGTGATTTCCTTGTGGTTTGGACCAGTGACAAATTGTGATGGGCCTGTGCTGAGCAGAGAGTAGGGTCTCTCTTTTTCTCTCCATGGTTTATTTGAGCTTCTTCTGTTGTAACCTAACTGAAGTTTACAAGATGGTGTCTTTTATTCCGACGCTCACTGTGAACTGGAATTGCATCCAAGGCATGTTCTCTTATCATCATGTGTGCACTGAGCGTGTAATCACGTGTAAGGCGCTGTGTAATTGCTTCTTGTGTGTGCAGTTGTGTGTCAGCCTGGTGCTCCACTCCACTACCACTGCACCAGACTGACACACAACTGCACACACAAGAAGCAATTAGGGATTCAATTAGGGTGGGTGGGGGTGTGTGTGTGAGAATGGATGTACAGTGACCATAAGTCCTGTTACCCCCTGTTACAAAACAGTGATATGAGACCACGGAGGAATTGAAACAAGCTGTCACAGATGCCTTTGGCCTCCTCACTCCATCCATGTTACTGAACATGGTGACGGATTATTATCTGCCGTTAAAATGATGGCTCTCACATCCACCATCCCTCTGAACGTCTAAATACGTTTCTCCCACAGAATATACAATCAATCCACTTTACAACATATTCTGTGAAGCCCTTAGAGACGTCTCAATGATGTGATAAGGTGCTATATCAGTTGCAAGGATTATTTTTGTTATTAATAACCAACATTTAACAAAGAGCCAACATTTGCAGTAAGTGGGTGATTTACTGAACGGATACGATAGGGGAAAGAGAGCACTCACTCTGACAAAATACATGACGTATCTGGAGGTTTGGTTTATCAAATAACGTGTGCGATTGAGTCTGTGTGTAAGTGTGTGGTTTGTGTGCGAGTGTGTAAGTCTGTGAATTCAGTAGCGCCCTAACTGCCTTCACGACCGAGCTATGTATCAAGATCCTCATATTCATCTACAAATCTGTTCACAACAACAAGATTACATGTGTATAGCACCTTTCACGTCGGGAGGACATCCCAAGGCGCTGGACAGAGACAGCATTTCAGATCCGAGCTGGGGTCAGGGAAAGGGAGGGGAGGGGAAGGGGATGGCCGATGGCATGGTCGAAGAGGAGGGTCTTGAGGCGGGACTTGAAGGAGGCTAAGGAGGGGGTGAGGCAGAGTGACTGGGGGATGGAATTCCAGAGGTTGGGGGCAGAGTGGCTGAAGGCTCTCCCGCCAATGGTGGGGTGGGTGGGTCAGGGGACGTGGAGCAGTCGGAGCCGCCTGAGTGGAGGGAACAGGCGGGTTGGTTGGTAGGATTCACACCCTGGGACCTCAAAATAATAAATAATAATAATTTGGTTGCTCAATCCATGATTGTTTGTGGGACACTGCTGTGCACAATTGGCTGCCACGTTTCGCAAACAAAACGTACAGTCACCACACATTGCAGTGCATTCTGTCAGACGCTTTGAGACGTCTCAATGACATGATAAGGTGCTGTATCAAATGCAAGGATTATAACAGTGCTTTCTCCGTCCCAATTCTCTCTACTGTAATCCCATTCCCTACTCTCACCCATCATTAGAACATAGGAACAGCTCCTCGAGCCTATTCTGCCATTCTATTAGATCATGGCTGATCTGTACTTCAACTCCAATTACCCACCCAGCCCCATATCCCTTGATACACTTGTAGTGAATACAGTGAACCTGCTCACCTCGGTACACGTTTTCTCTCCACAGGATCCTGCCGGCATCTTCGAACTGGTGGAACTGGTCGGGAATGGGACATACGGACAGGTTTATAAGGTAACAGACTCCCTCCCCCCGGATTGTGTTTCTGAATCACATCTGGTTCATTGCTGGACCTGCTGTGCACTGTATGAATTCCCTGCATAGCCTCTGAGATACAGCAGACAATACAACAACAAAATGACATTTGTAAAGCGCCTTTCACGTCGGGAGGACGTCCCAAGGTGCTGGACAGACAGAGTTACGTACCCGAGATGGGTGGGGGAGGGTGGAGAGCAGGGGAGGAAGCGGAGAGATCGAAAGCACGGTTGAAGAGGAGAGTCTTGAGATGGATCTTGAAGGTGGCAAGGGAGGGCACGAGGCAGAGGGACTGCGGGATGGAGTTCCAGGGGGCAGAGTGGCAGATGTCCTGCCCCCAGTGGGGCGAGGGAGGCGGGGGATGTGAAGCAGGCCAGAGCTTGCTGAGCGGTGGGAGCGAGCGGGATGGTGGGGGTTAGGAGGACATAGAGGTCGGGGGGACCATGGAGGGCTTTGAAGGTGAGGACCAGGATCTTGAACTGTTATCTTCTGTGTGATGGGAAGGCGGTGAAGTTGGGCAAGATTGAGAGAGCAAACCCAGAACAATAGATGCACCAGTACAAGAGACTTATGTTCTGGGGAGTCTTACATTGTCAGTGTTGCCATCTTTCGGTTAAGACGTTAAACTGAGCTTCCCATCGTTGCTTGTTCAGGTGAATGTTAAAGATCCCACAAAAAGAGAAGAAAGTTTCTCTCTCCAAGTGTCCTGGACAACAATCACGTTCACTTCATGGCTGACTGTGGGATTTTGATAAGAGCAAATAAGTTGCTGTGTTTGGCTGCAAAATATACAGTCACTACACTTCAAGGAGCCTTGGTGAAGTGCTTTAAGGTGTAACTGACACACTGGGTGCTCTGTGTAATGTGACCTTGATGTTTTTTTGATTTTGCTTACCACACATTCATCAACATTGGGTTTAAAATTTTTCTAAAGTGTCACTATACTCGGGTAAGCTGAGGTGCCTCACACCCACTCCCACCCTGTACTGGAGGAAGTGGGGAGGGGGCTGGTTCCAAGTGAGGGAGGGGAGATAATAGGCGTGGTTAATGGGGTAGATTTAAGGTGGGATGGAAAGACTGATAGAGGGAGGATGTGGTGCACAGTTAGATGGGTGAATAACGGACTGTGAGAGTTGTGTGGGCGAGGAAAGTGGTGAGAGATTGCAGTTGTGGATAATGCTCTGTAGTTAATTAGACTAAGGAGTGAGGGCAATGGCCTACGTGATTGTAAACCTGGGGATTATGCAAATACCTCTTAACCCTTTTCCCAACGCTAAGCTATATTTAGACTGTATGGTATTGGCTGTCATACATCTCTGCTGCTGAACGCTGCTCCTCTGTCATACCACCCTCAGCCCACACGATGAGAGGCAGCTGCAGTGATCTGAGCCTGGCTCAGCCCCTCGTGGTCTCACCTCTAGGATCAGCATGTCATGAGTTTATCCAGGCTGATGCTTTGGCGCAATGCTGGGGGGAGCATTAGTAATTGCTGGAGGCTCGTTGCTTTCGATGATTCGTTAAACCATCTGTTCCCTGTTCAGGTGATATGGAGGTTACCCACTCGCCTCGCAAGCAAGAGGACCCGGGTTCGATTCCCGGGGAGGGCATGAGCATTGTCTCATCGTTTTCAAGAGGATAAGGAAGCTGTTAGGGTTGAATTAAAGTTCTCTGTGGTTTTGTAGTTTAGGACTTTGGCCTTGAGGTGGAGAACATGCTGAATTGCAGGGTTCAGGCCTCCCTTTCTGAGCTGCCAGGAGCGTATTCCTCAGCTCCTGCTTATACACTGTCACTTTTCTGGCTTGCAATCCAGAAATTCCTGGCATATTTTTGTGGTGGGGGGAAGAGGAGAGTGAATTGGTGGGCACTGTTGCTGCCTGTTTATAGAATCCTCTCTGGTGTGAGTGTGAGTGAAGCTGGAGACAGTTCGACAGAGGCAGACAGACACATCGGTGTGCGTGTGTATATTGCTGGGGGGTGGGCAGCAGAGAGAGAGAGTGGGGGGGGATTCACACTAGAGAGAAAATCTTAGTGAAGGATGTCAAGTTCTGTCGTGGTTAGAGCACTCAGCTGGCAAACAAGAGGACCCGGGTTCGACAGAGAGAAACCAAAGGCAAGTTTCCTTACTGCACACGCCTCTGTTTAACTAGCAGTAAATAAGGAAACCGGTTGTTAGTTGATTGGTGGATCGTTTTCTGGGAGCAATAATCACTTAAAAAAAAGTCACTCAATCCACGACTGCTTGTGGGATACTGCGGTATACTATTTGAGACCCTTTATCAAATGCAAGGATTATTATTACTATAAGGTTATGAGACCCTATGATAAATAATAATAAGTGGGAGTAAAACTGGAACTGCAGTTGTCGTTGGAGAACAAAGCATCAGACCCAAATCATTTCACCAACTGAGGGGGGAACCGGTTAAAGGAAGAAAAACAGAGAACAAAACTTTGCAAAATGTTGCCCAAACTAGAGGAGGGTTTGAAGGTTCAGATTGATGCCTGGGAGCAGGCAAATGGCTCCCAGTTTCAAGTCAATGGACAGAATTTTTTAGTTTATGTGGAAGAGTAATGGGAACTACATAGATTGGAGAAAGAGAAGGAGAAATAGGATTGGCAACTAACGAAAAACAAGTAGATTGAGGAGGAGATTTCATATGGACGATTCTTCCAAAACTCCAAGCAAGCATAGATTTACTGGACCAAACACTCCAGGAAAAGTCCGCAAGCTAAATGGCCCATCGATTTACACCCCCAACAGAACCCTTTGCTCCACATTTGCTGTTAGTGCCTGTCACTCACCTATATCCCGACCCTCCCCCCGGCTGCCTGGATGCAAGCCAGGACAATCCCCGTACATCTGGATGTTCAGCTACAAAAAAACACGCTTTGAATGAATGGAACAAAAAAGAATGTGTTCCACCTAAATGAGATTAGGATAGCAATCAGTGGTGCATCGACCAGTATCACCATCTCAGGATAAATTCAGTTGCCATCACTTATTCTGAATTTGAGCAAGAACTTTCCAAATCTAGCTGTCAGTTATGAATTCTGAACTCCACAACCAGCAACCTGCACACTTGAACCAGCACCAAATACCCTGAAGGGAGCTAGACTGTTCAGAAACTAGGAGAGACAAGGCTCTC
Source organism: Callorhinchus milii (assembly GCF_018977255.1). Classification (NCBI taxonomy): domain Eukaryota; kingdom Metazoa; phylum Chordata; class Chondrichthyes; order Chimaeriformes; family Callorhinchidae; genus Callorhinchus; species Callorhinchus milii. The sequence continues at coordinate 1,066,484 of NW_024704752.1, read as the reverse complement.
AAATGCACAAAATGAAGTCCGTTTGTGTATCCGTGTGTATATATATGTGTATGAAGTTCAATAGAGCTGGGCTTTGGAAAAATAATATTTTGAATTGTAAATTATGGATTATATGGACAGTACCACAGAAAAGAGGAAATTGAATAGGGCGATTTAAAGGTTGACTGTTTATCCTCGCTATGCACAATGCAGGCCACACAGAAATCTGATTTGCCAGAATGGGGATTTGGTACCAGTGGGTTTGAAAACAAAAGTGATGTGGCTGACTTGCAGAGATTGTTTAATATCAATGTTTCCAATTATCCTTCATTATATGGACTTGTCACGGTACAAAGTATTAAATTCAAAAGTGAGTGCCTCTGTACCTCTCTTATCCAACTGAAAGACCTGACACTGTTAACATTCCAGATATTTAGACCTGTAGCTCAGTGGTTACAGCACTTGCCTTGCAAGCAAGAGACCTGGATTCTATTCCCGGCAGGGCAAAATGTTCACTAAGTTTCCACACGCCTGTATACCAAGTAGTAAGTAGGAACCCAGTTGTTAGTTGATTAATGGATCGCTTTTCCGGGAGGGTAATAATTCCTTTAAAAAAACGTAATAATAATAAATTGGTCACTAAATCCACGACTGTTGGTGGGACACTGCTATGCGCAATTGGCTGCCACGTTTCACCCACAAATATCATAGAATCATAGAATTGTACAGTACAAAAAGAGGCCATTCGGCCCATCGAGTCTGTGCGGCTCTTTGAATAGAGCGATTAATGTCAGTCCCACTTCCCAGCCCTTTCCCCATAACCTGCAAACCCGTCCTCCTCAAATACCCGTCCACCAAGTTTTTAAAAGTAGTTATCGAATCGGCCTCAACCGCCCTTCCAGGCAATGCGTTCCAGATTCCAACAACTCGTTGCGTGAAAAAATTTCTTCTCACCGCCCCTCGGCTTCTTTTAGAGACTATTTTGAATCTGTGACCTCGAGTCACCAACACACCCACCAGTGGGAACAGTTTTTCCCTTTCCAACCTATCAAATCCCCTCATGATTTTGAAGACCTCTATTAGGTCTCCTCGTAACCTTCTCTGCTCCAATGAGAATAATCCTCGCCTGTTTTATATAGGTTAATCAAAACCTCCTGACTCTTGTACTCTATGCCCCTATTTATAAAGCCTAGAATCCCATTTGCCCTTTTTACAGCTGTATCTACCTGTCCCTCCACCTTCAAGGATTCATTTACCTGCACCCCCAGGTCTCTCTGTTCTTTTACCCCCTTAAGATTGTATTACCGGCCTATATTGCCCCTCATTCTTTCTACCAAAATGCATTACTTCGCATTTCTCTACATTGAAACTCGTCTGCCATGTGTCGCCCATTTTACCATCTGTCTATGTCTTCCTGCAGTTGGTTCCTGTCCTTCTCACTGTTTACCACCCTGCCTAACTTTGTGTCATCCGCAAACTTGGAAATGGTACTTGCTATACCCAATTCCAGATCATTTATGTATATTAAGAAGAGCAGTGGTCCTAATACCGATTCCTGCGGAACGCCACTGTACACTTCCCTCCAGTCAGAAAAGCAGCCGTTCACCACCACTCTCTGCTTTCTGTCTCCCGGCCAGTTCTGGATCCGCTGCCCCTTTTATACCATGGGCTTCTATCTTTCTTACAAGTCTTTCATGTGGCACTTTGTCAAATGCCTTTTGAAAGTCCATATAAACTACATCAACTGCACTACCTGTATCCACCCTCTCCGATACCTCATCGAAAAATTCTATTAGATTTATTAGACAAGATTTGCCTTTAACAAATCCATGTTGGCTGTCCCTAATTAACCCATATTCTTCTAAATCAAGATTTATTCTGTCCCGGATTATAGTCTCCAGGAGTTTCCCCACTGCTGATGTTAGGCTGACTGGTCTGTAGTTCGCAGGTTTGTCCTTCTGTCCCTTTTTGTACAGGGAGTCACATTGGCCACTCTCCAGTCCTCGGGCACCACTCCTGTGTCCAACGAAGATTGAAAAACTGTAGCCAAAGGCTCCGCTATTTGTACCCGTGCCTCCCATAGTAACCTTGGCTGCATCCCGTCCGGACCGGGCGACTTATCACCTTCAGCCCAGTCAACCTTTTCAGTACTTCCTCTCTGTTTATACTTATCCTATCCATTTCCTCTGCTCTCTCCTCCGATAATGCGGCATTTGGTGCATCCACTTCTTTTGTGAAGACAGATGCAAAGTACTCATTCAGCACATCAGCCGTGCCCTCTGCCTCCACAATAAGACTTCCCCCTTGGTCCTTAATTGGCCCCACCCTACCTTTGTCTAGCCTTTTTTCCTTGATATGTTTGTAAAATATTTTAGAATTCCCTTTAATGTTACCCGCTAACCTTTTTTCGTATAATCTTTTTGCCCCTCTTATTTCCTTTTTCAAACCTCTTCTGCACTTCCTATATTCGATTTGGTTGTCTTCTGTATCTTGGGTTTGACATTTGTCATACGCCTCCTTTTTCTGCTTCATTTTAGATACAATTACCTTCGTCATCCGGGGAGGTTTGGAAGCCCTACTTTTCCCCTTTGTGGGAATGTATTTATTCTGTCCCCGAGCTATCTCATCCTTGAAGACTTCCCACTGCTCTTTAGTTGTTTTACCTGCCAATCTTTCTTTCCAATCCACCTTGGCCCGGTCCCTTTTTAGCTCACTGAAATTTGCCCTCTTCCAGTTGAATATCTTTACCTTAGATGGTTCCTTGTCTCTTTCCATGTGCACTCTGAATCTAATGATGTTGTGATCGCTATTACCCAGATGCTCTCCCATTGAAACCTGCTCAACTTCCCCAACTTCATTCCCCAGAACAAGATCCAGCACTGCTTCCTTCCTTGTTGGGCTGGAAAAGTGCTGATCAAGAAAATTGTCCTGTATGCATTTTAGGAATATTTCCCCCTCCTTGCCCTTTGCACTGTTGTTTTGCCAGTCTATGTTGGGATAATTAAAGTCCCCCATTATCACGACTCTATTGGCCTTGCATCTGTCTGAGATCTGCTTGCAGATCTGCTCATCTATTTCCTTCCCACTATTTGGTGGTCTATAGTATACCCCTACCAGCCTAACAGCTCCTTTTTTGAAGCCCTCCCGTTTTGAAGCCCTCCAGCACCTCGACCCTTTCCATGGCTATAACCGTATCTTTGACTAACATTGCCACACCCCCTCCTTTTTTTCCTGCCCTATCTCTTATGAATACATTATAGCCAGGAATATTCAGCTCCCATTCCTGTCCTTGCTTGAGCCAAGTCTCTGTTACTGCTACTACATCGTATCCCCCGATGACCACTTGGGCCTCCAGCTCACCAATCTTGTTTGCTAAACTCCGTGCATTTAGGCACATGCACTCCAAGACCGACTTGACCTGTTCTGCGCTTCCCCCCTGTTTTATTTCTCCATTTTCTAGCTCTTCGTTTTTTGCATTCCCTTCCCCCCTCAAAACTAGTTTAAACCCTCCTCAACAGCAAGCACATTCGCCCCAGCCTTGTTTAGGTCCAACCCATCCATGGGATGGGAGGCAACATACCATCCTTGACTCCCGTCTTCTGTTGCAAAAACGTCGGTCTATACCTCTCACTGTTGTATCCTCAACACTATTGGGGGCATTCTGTCCAGCTCGTCCCCTCTTCCTATCATGCCGGACAGTCACCCAGTCATTTTCTGTCTGAACCCTCGGTGTGTGGGGTGGGGTGACCACCTCTTGAGGTGTCTGGTCCATCAAATACTCACATCCGTAGATCAAGTTTGAATTCCAAGGCTCGATCACCCCTCTCTCAGGGGTCCCATTATCTCAGGACTGATGAAAACATCCTGTCCCTGAGCATTAACTGGATGCAAGCTTCTCTCGAGCCTCAGGGGAGTGATGGTTTCCTCCAACATACTATCCAAGAACCTCTCACTGTCCCTGATGGAGCGCAGTGTCTGCACCTCGACTTCCAGCTCAGCTACTCTCCCCCGGAGCTTCCTGAGTTGCAGACACTTGCTGCAGATGAAGTCACCCGGACTCAGCGCCCTGCATTAACTCCCACATGTCACAGACCTCACATTTAACTTGCCACATCATCTTCTTACACAGTATTTTCAATTTTTTTTTTTTTAATTTGCCGTCAGTGTTGTGGTTTCTGACAGTCTGTCGATGTCTCCCTGGTTCTGCTGTTGAAAAAAAATGACGTCACACCTATGTCACTTTTTCTTTTTTTCGTCACTCCGACAGTTCCAACAGCTTACCTCCGCCGCTCCTTTTGCGCTGACTGCTAGGCCCAGGCTCTGCCTCAGCTCTGACCTGATTGCTCTTCCCGCGTGGATCATGCATCAGTTCACTTACAGTATAATCTGTGAAGCGCTTTGAGATGTCTCCAAAATGTGAAAAGCGCTCTATTAAATACAAGAATGATTATTATTATAATCCTTACATTTGATATAGCGCCTTATCACGTCTTCGAGATGTTTCAAAGCTCTTCACAGAATATACTGCAAAGTGAATTGACCGTATATTTGTGGGCAAAACTTGGCAGCCAATTGCACACAGCAGTGTACTACCAACAGTCGTGGATTGAGTGACCAATTCATAAGTTTTTTTGATGGAATTATTACCCCCAGAAAAGTGATCCGCCAATCGACTAACAACTGGGTTGCTACTTGCTGCTTGGTATACAGACGTGTGGAGTATGGAAACTTGCCCAACTTTTCGTCCTGCCTGGGAATCGATCCCTGGTCCTCTTGCTTGTCAGGTAAGCGCTCTTACCACTGAGCTACAAGACTCCACACTCTGGAGTGCGGGAGGATAAAGAAACCCCAATAATGGGTGTAACACAGTCACAAACCCCGCCATCAGGGTGTGATGGGCTGGAGATTGGGGAGTATGGGGTGTGGATGAGCCAGGGATGAGGGGGAACAGACTGTGAGGGAATCTGAGAGGGGATTAATTAATTGCGGTGAAGAAATGGACTGAGGGTATGAGCCAGAGGGAATAATTTGTATTTTTGAACAGTCAAATCAACCAAATATCATCTGCTGATGACCAGAGCAGGGCCAATAGAAAATTTCAGAAGTATTTTTATTTTACTTCAATCTATGACTGTTTGTGGGACACTGCTGTGCACAATTGGCTGCTGTGTTTTGCCCACAAATATGCAGTCAATTCACTTTACAGTATATTCTGTGAAGCGCTTTGAAACGTCTAGAAGACGTGTAAAGAGCTATATCAAATGCAAGGATTATTATTATAAGTCACTGGTTACACCTCAGCTGGAGTACTGTGTCCAATTCTGGGTGATGTCACTATAAGATGTCAAGACCTTGGAGAGGGTTTAGAGGAGATTTACCAGAATAGGACCAGGGATGGGGGACTTTAGTTATGTGAAGAGACTGGAGAAGTTGGGATTGTTCTCCTTAGAGCAGAGAAGGTTAAGGGGAGATTTGATAGAGTTGATCAAAATTATGAGGGGATTCGATAGAGTGGATGGGAAGAACCTGTTTCCACTGGCGGGTGGGTTAGTAATCAGGGCACATAGATTAAGATAATTGGCAAAAGAACCAGAGGGGAGATGAGGAGAAATTTTCTTTACATAGAGAGTTGTTACGGTCTGGAATTCACTGCCTGAAAGGGTCAGTGCAAACAGATTGAATAACAACATTCAAAAGGGAATTGGATAGGGAATTGAAAAGGAAACATTTGCAAGGATATAGCTGTTAAAAGAAACAGAGGAGAAATGTTTTCACACAGCCAGTTGTTGAGATCTGGAATGCATTGCCTGAAAGGCTGGTGAAAGCGGATTCGATAACAACTTTTAAGAGAGAAGTAGATAATTATTTGGGGAGGACGAGTTTGCAGGGCTATGGGGAGAGAGTGGGGGAATGGGGTTGATTTGGAAGCTCTTTTCAAGGAGCTGGCACAGACAAGATTGGCTGAATGCCTCCTTCTGTGCTGCATAATTATATGATAATTATATCATAATAACAAATTTAACTTTACACTATTACACGTGGAGTCCTGTAGCTCAGTGGTTAGAGCACTCGCTTTGCAAGTGAGAGACCTGAGTTCAATACGTTCTTACACAAGAGTTTCTTATTTTGAAATGATTAGGACAAGGATCTTGAACTCGATCCTCTGGGGGATGGGGAGCCAGTGGAGTCGGGCGAGGGTGGGAGTGATGGGGTCACAGAGCCTGCTGTGCGAGAGTACGCAAACTGCAGAGTTTTGGATGATCTGCAGTATGTGAAGGGAAGAGTTGGGAAGGCCTATGAAGAGGGAATTTCTGTAATCGAGCCTTGATGTGACGAATGCGTGGGTGAGGATTTGGGCAGGCTGAGGGGTGAGACAGTGGCAGAGTCTGGCAATATTGCGGAGGTGTGGGAGAAAGGACAATTCAGGGTCAAGCAAGACCCCCAGGTTCCTGACTGGCTCAGTGAGGCTGAGTGTGCAGCCCGTGAGGCTGAGGCTGCCAGCGCCTGAGGTGCGGAGGCGCTGTGCCAATCAGGAGGGCCTTGGTCTTGCTGACGTTGAGTTGCAGAAAGTTGGCCCTTGTCCAGGACTATTTAGTGGGGCACAATTATTGGACTTCTGAGAAAATACTAATGTGTTTCAGACTTGTTTATACGTTCTTACACAAGAGTTTCTTATTTTGAAATGGTAAGCTTGAGATTTCTGATGAAGATCAAATTGAGGGAAAACCAGTTCTTGTGATATAATATGTTCTTGGCACAGTCATGAATCTGTTCCTTGGAAGATGGGAGCTCACAGAACATACGAGTCCTGTGGAGCCCCTTAGCTCAGTGGTTAGAGCACTCGCTTTGCAAGTGAGAGACCTGAGTTCAATCCCAGGCAGAGGGCGAAACCTTGGGCAAGTTTCCTTACTCCACACAGAGCCTAATAATAATCCCTCCAAAACCCAAAACAATAATAAATTGGTCATTTTCAATCTACGACTGTTTGTGGGAAATTGCTGTGCGCAATTGGCTGCTGCGTTCGCCCACAAATATACAGTCAATTCACTTTACAGTGTGTTCTGTGAAGCACTTTGGGACGTCCTCCTGACGTAAAAAGCGCTATATCAAATGCAAGGATTATTATTATTATTATACGAATTAGGAGCAGCAGTAGGCCATTCGGCCCCTCGAGCCTGCCCTGCCATTTAATAAGATCGTGGCTGATCTATTCTAACTCCACCTGCCCGCCTTAACCCCATATCCCTTTATCCACAAGAAATCTATCAATCTCAGTCTTGAATATATTCAAGGACTGAGCATCTACAGCCCTTTGGAGTAGGGAATTCCATAAATTCGCTACCCTCTGAGTGAAGAAGTTTTTCCTCAACTCAGTGCGAAAGGGCTTACCCCTAATTTTCAGACTGTGACCCCTGGTTATAGTTTCTCCAACCAAGGGAAAACGTCTCCCACTATCTATTCTGTCGTGCCCCTTAATAATCTTATAGGTTTCTGTAAGATTACCTCTCATTCTTCTATATTCTAGAGAATATAGGCCTAAATTGCTCAACCTATCCTCATAACTCATCCTCCTCATCCCAGGTACCAACCTAGTGAATCTACGTTGTACCCCCTCCAAGGCGAGTACATCCTTTCTTAAATAAGATCAAAACTGCACACAATACTCTCGGTGCGGCCTCACCAGGGCCCTATACAGTGCAGCAAGACTTCCCTACTCTTATATTCTAACCCTTTTGTAACAAATGCCAACATACCGTTAGCTTTCCTAATTGCTTGCTGTATCTGCAAACTAACTTTCTGTGACTAATGTACAAGGACACCCAAGTCCCTCTGAATGCTAACACTATTTAGTTTCTCCCCTTCTAAGAAATAACCTGCTCTACTGTTTTTGCCACCTAGGTGGATGACCTCACACTTCCCTACATTATACTTCACCTGCCACCTATTTGCCCACTCACCTAGTCTATCTATATCTCGTTGGATTTTTTTAATGTCATCCTCGGTGTTTACTCTCCCTAGTTTAGTGTCATCCGCGAATTTGGATATATTAAGTTCAATGTCCTCATCTAGATCGTTGATGTAGTTTGTAAATAGTTGAGGCCCAAGCACTGATCCTTGTGGCACTCCACTAGTCACATCCCACCAATCTGAGAAGGACCTGTTTATCCCTACTCTTTGTTTTCTTCCCGTTAGCCATTCTTCAATCCATGCTAATATATTCCCCTTAATTCCATGGGCCCTAATCTTGAGGATCAACCTTTCATGCGGCACCTTATCAAATGCCTTTTGGAAATCAAAATACACTACATCCACTGATTGCCCCCTATCTAATCTACTTGATATGTCCTCAAAAAAATCTAAAAGATTTGTTAAGCATGACTTCCCTTTTGTGAAGCCATGTTGACTCTGTCTAATCATATTGTGGTCCTCTAAGTATCCCACTATGACATCCTAAATTAAGGGTTCTAGAATTTTCCCTACCACCGATGTCAGACTAACTGGTCTATAGTTCCCCATCTTTTCTCTCCCACACTTAAATAGTGGTGTGACGTTTGCGATCTTCCAACCGTTCCAGAATCCAACGAATTTTGGAAGATCAGACACAAGGCCTCCACTATCTCATGAGCTTCCTCTTTTAAAACCTCGGATGCAAACCATCAGGTCCAGGGGACTCGTCACTTTTTAATGCCAACAATTTCCCGAGCACCAATTCTTTGCTAATGTAAATTTCTCTAAGTTTCTCCTTGGTTCATCTCTATTTCTGGTAAACTTCTTGTGTCTTCTAATGTGAAGACAGAAGCAAAGTATTTATTTATGGACTCTGCCATATCCTTATACCCCATTATTATTCCTCCTGTGTCTGCCTGTGATTGGCCCACATTTACTTTTGCAAGCCTATTCCTCTGAATGTATTTATAAAAACTCTTACAATCTGCCTTAATGTCCCTCGCTAGCTTGCCCTCATAATCCATTTTCTCACTCTTAATGACCTTTTTGGTTTTCCTTTGTTGGTCCCTAAAACACACCCCGTCCTCAGTTTGCTACTCTTTTGGCAGTTTTATAGGCCTTTTCTTTTAGTTTTATACTTTCTCTAACTGCTCTAGTTAGCCACGGATTAACTGCTTTCCCTGTGGTACTCTTATTCCTCAAGGGAATATGTGACCGCTGAGAATTATGTACTACATCTTTAAACGTTTGCCATTGTTGGACTATTGTCATATCCATTAATCTAATTCCCCAGTCTATTTTAGCTAATTCTTCCCTCATACCTGCAAAGTTAGCTTTATTTAAATTTAAGACCCTTGCTTCGGATTTGACTACATCGCTCTCTAACTTAATACTAAATTCTATCATGTTATGATCACTCTGCCCTAGAGGAGCCTTAATATCTATATTACTGATTAGCCCTGTTTCGTTACACAAAACAAGGTCTAGGATGGCCTATCCCCCAGTTCGTTCCTCAGCTACTGCTCCAGAAAGCTCTCTCTCATACATTCTATAAACTCCTCCTCTACCCTACTTATGCCAATTTGGTTTTCCCAATCTATGTGAAGATTGAAATCACCCACGATTACTATATTAACAAGGCTACCCCCCCACCCCCACCTCGTTTTCCACATTGTCTATCCTTCCTATAAGCTGAAAACCCCGGAATATTTAACTCCCACCCTAGATCTCCCTGTAACCAGTCTCAGTAATGGCTACTAGATCATACCTGTTTGTATCTATCTGTGCCTTTAATTCATCTATCGTATTCCAAATGCTTCATGCATTCAGATATAGCGATTTTAATTTCTTACCATTTCCCCTACTCTCTGCTGCCCTATCTTCTTTACTGAGCTTCTTACCCCTCTTTGACTTATTCTGTTTATTTCTCTCACTATTCTGTTTTGCCACCTTTAGTTTTCTTAATATTGCTGGCTTGTGATTATTTCTGATTGTATCCCCCCCACCCGCTTTACTAGTTTAAAGCTTTATTTACCTCCCTATGTATTCGGTTTGCTAGGACATTTGTCCCAGCCTGATTTAAGCGGAGCCCATCTTTTTGAAATAGACCCCTTTTCCCCCAATACTGGTGCCAGTGGCCCATAAAATGAAACCTCTGCGTTCTGCACCATTCCCTCAGCCATGCATTTAACTCTCTAATTTGCTTATTCCTGTACCAATTTGCACATGTCAATGGCAGCAATCCTGAAATCACTACCTTTAATGTTCTTTGTTTTAATTTAGTTCCCAGCTCCCTCCTCAAATCATCACAACTAACCCTACCTATGTCATTGGTACCTATGTGAAGTACCACCAGTGGATCCTCGCCCTCATGTTTCAGATTCTCCTCCAGCCTCGCCGAGACGTCCTTCACCCCGGCCCCAGGAAGGCAACAGAGATTTCGGGTCTCCTGGTTGTGGCTGCAGATAAGTGTATCTGTCCGCCTGATAGTCTCGTCCCCAATCACTACGACTTTCTGTTTGTTTCCCCTAATATTGGAAGCATGTTTTCCTTCCTCCTCACAGGCTTCCCTGTCCACACAGGTTGCAAGGATCTCGTACCTGTCGGCCGAGGTTAAAGCCCGAGGCTTCACTACCACTCTCCCTGGTGGTCCCTTAACCTCCTGCCTGTCAGACACCCTATCCTGTCCTCGACTGATACTATTATCTATATATTCCCTGAGCCTCAGGGAGTGACTGCTTCAGGATGAAACTATCCAGGAAGCACTCAGTGTCCCTGATGCTGCGCAATGTCTGCACCGTGGATTCCAGCTCAGACCCTCAGCAACTCCCACATGTTACAGTCCTCACACAACACCTGCCACCCATTGCCCCTCTCCCACCCCCACTGGGAATTCAAGTTTTATTTAATGAATTATTATTATTTTTTAAAAATTGAATTCTTAATTAATCTTTTTTTAAAAAATTTATTTTATTTTTAGTGTTGTTAATTAGTAGTTAGTGTTGGTTTACTGTTGGTCAGCAGTTAGTGTTGGCTGTTAGTTTACTGTTAGTTAGTCAGTAGTTAGTGTTGGCTGTTAGTTTACCCTTTCAGAATGTTTTGATTTTGACGTTGTTCTGATGTCACTTTTTAATTTTCCCGCTTGTCACTTGGTTTTTTAATCTCTCCCCTCGCTCTGCTCCTGACTGACTGCTCCCCTCGCTCTGCTCCTGACTGACTGCTCCCCTCGCTCTGCTCCTGACTGACTGCTCCCCTCGCTCCCCTCGCTCTGCTCCTGACTGACTGCTCCCCTCGCTCCCCTCGCTCTGCTCCTGACTGACTGCTCCCCTCGCTCCCCTCGCTCTGCTCCTGACTGACTGCTCCCCTCGCTCCCCTCGCTCTGCTCCTGACTGACTGCTCCCCTCGCTCTCCTCGCTCTGCTCCTGACTGACTGACTGCTCTCCTCGCTCTGCTCCTGACTCATAGAATTATACCTTTAATCAGTCTCTTGTTGGGACATGAAAGGAGCTTCTTGTGAGAGTAGCTAACAATAATTTATCTGATACTTTGTTCTGAGCAAATTCTTGTCAGAGCAGGATTCTCTCTCTTTGTGTAAAGTCATTCACTTGGACCTGTCTGGTCACCTTCCCTCTCCTGAGCTCGAGCCCAGTGTCCCGTTGTGGCAGAGTTTGTGACCTTGACCGTGTTGCACCCATTAACTGCAAAGAGGACGTCCGAAAGTCCTTCCTATGAAATACTACAAAGTGTAGTGACTGTATGCTGCGTGGACGAATAAGGCATCCAATTTGCACATAGCAATGTCACAGCCATGACGTGAGTGACCAATTGTATCTGGGGGATTGTCGGCCAGGACACCAGGAGAGGGAAACTCTCTTTTCTTTATTGTCCACCTGAACAGGTCACCGACAAGACCTTGGTTTAATGTCTCGTCGAAAACACTCCTCCAGCTCTGCAGTGGAGTGTCAGCCTAGACCGTGTGATGTAGGACTCGGAGGCGAGTGTGCCAACAACTGAACAAGACTGACACACCTGCTGGGGAAGCCATGGCCTCGAAACAGGCACGAGCACAAGGTTTCCCCTTTTGAGTGGAACTTGGGGTGTCCCAACACGTGCAGAAAGAGGAAGCAGATGCTCTGTGACTAAAGGTTTCAATTGCTAATGACTTCCCCATACGCAGTGATTAGCTGGTGAAGAGGAAAGGATTGATTTTTTGAGAAAAACTGAGAACACGTTCGTTATTTCTCTCTCGGCAGCAAACCTCACTCCTCAAAACCCAGAGCCATCACCTTAACCAGGAGCAGAGGCCTCGTGTCTGTGCTGGTGCTCGCTCCCTCAATGCAAATCTCTAATCCCATTCCCCTATTCCCACCCAGAGCAGGGAATGGGGTTAGAGTAGAGAGGTCCAGTGGGGGAGCGAACACCAGCACAGATATGATGGATAGAGAGAGAGAGAGCAGGGAATGGGGTTAGAGTAGAGAGGTCCAGTGGGGGAGCGAACACCAGCATGGACGCAGTGGGCCTGTTCCATGCTGTAGTTCATTTGAGCTGTGTCTGTGTGAGGGATGTCATTAGAGATATATTTGGGGGATCTCTGCTGCCTGATTGCAGAGGCTCTGTGAATGATCTGTCTCTGCTCCCATCATGTCCAAACACAAAGCCTGTCCCCGAGCGTGTGTGAACATGTGGTGAGGGGCGGTGTGCAAAGTGTTGTGCGAGCTGTGCCCCGCCCTATGCCAGGATACATGGGGTTGTTACACTGCAGCCCAGGAGAGAGGAGGGCTGGGGAGATGAGAGGTAAAACAGCTGCTGGTGGGGAAGTGTGATGATGGGAGAGATTAATGCTCTTGTCTCTCTCTCTCTCTCTCTCTCTCTCGTTCAGGGGCGTCATGTCAAGACGGGCCAGCTCGCTGCCATCAAGGTTATGGACGTCACTGGGGTAAGTGAGAGTTCCAACAACAACAGTATTGCACTTATACAGTTGCCTTTCACGTTGGGAGGATGTCCCAAGGTGCTGGACAGTTAAATTTACACCCGAGCTGAAGATCAGACCCTGTGCTCGTGAGGCTCAAAGCGTATATAGGAACAGGAGTAGGCCATTCAGCGCCTTGAGCCTGTTCCACCATTCTATTAGATCATGGCTGATCTGTACCTCAACTCCAATTACCTAACTTTGCCCCATTTCCCTTAACACCCTGACCTCACAAACATCTACCCACCTCAGCCTCGAAAATGTGAATTGATCCAGCCATAATCCACGGACTTTTGGGGTAGAGAGTTCCAGATTCCCAGAAACTTCCCCTTTGGGTGAAAAACTACCTCTTGATTTCACTCCTAAATGGCCTGGCTCTAATTTTAAGATGATGTCCCCCTTATTATGCATGCCACCCCCCACCATACCCACCAGAGGAAGTAGTTTCTCTGTAGCTACCCGACCGAATTACTTTATCATTTTAAACCTCAATAAAATCAACACCTCAACCTTCTCAACTCAATGGTGTACAAGCCAAGTCCCACTTGGGAAGGGGAGAGAAAGGGATGTGATTTTGGCAGGTGGACACCCTCTCTCTCTCTCTCTCTCTCTCTCTCTCTCTCTCTCTCACTCTCCTGCCCACTGCTGCCCCCAACACGACTCCCAAAGCCTCTCCAATTGTACAGATAATAATAATCCCTCAAGAAAAAAAAGCAATAATAAATTCGTCACTTTAATCCATGACTGTTTGTGGGACGCTGCTGTGTGCAATTGGCTGCCGCATTTCGCCCACAACTATACAGTCCATTCACTTTACAGTATATTCTGTGAAGCACTTTGAGACGTCTTGAAGACGTGATAAGGCACTGTATCAAATGCAAGGATTATTATTATTATAGAGATATCTCAGCCACTCTGTCTGAGGCTGGCAGGCTGGCGGGGAGGATTGACAGTTCTGCCACATCCCCGGGGACCATAAGTCACTGCTTGCCTCCCTAATAACACAGCGAGGCTGTGTCCTGACAAGCTCTCCACCCAACCCCATCATTATTTCCCTTGCTTGTTTATCTCCACATTTCTCACGGAAGGTCTTAGCTCCGACCAATGATTCCTGTGGTGCACGGTTTGAGCTGTGCCGGTTTGGGAAAACCGTAGGAATGTTTGGCTAGTGGGATCACGCACACGCGCACACACACACACACCTCTCTCGCTTTCTCTCACACTCTCTCACTGTGTTTCACACTCTCTCCCACACATTCTTTCTCACACTCTCTCCCTCACTCTCTCGTGCACACACACGCACACACACACATTCCATCACACATTCTCTCACACACATACACACTCTCTCATACCCACTCTTTCTCACACTCATACACTCTCCTCAAAATAACTCTGTGATACATTACTGGTTGTCGAGCATGGAGCGGAGGTTTGGTGCCTTGTGTCGGGCTGTGTTTGGGCTGCCATGTTCCCTGTTTTCCCGCAGGATGAGGAGGAGGAGATCAAACAGGAGATTAACATGCTTAAAAAGTACTCGCACCATCGCAACATTGCCACATACTATGGAGCCTTCATCAAAAAGAATCCCCCAGGGGTGGACGACCAACTCTGGGTAGGTCTGAGGTTCAGAGGAGCTCGAGCGAGGGAGGGGCCAGGGGTTCGTGAGCACCATGAACACACGCACAGACCTGCAAGCTCACATCTCTCACACACACACACACACACACCCTTGAGCAAACATTCTTCTTCTGATGAATCTGTTTTCCAAAGATTAGTATTTGGCAGGGAAACAAGCCAGTGTCAGCCTCTCCCAATGATGTATTGGTTGAGGCTGATGCTTAACTTGATTGAAGGATTAATTTTGAAACCAGTTTAGATATTATCTAAGAAAAACAGATTCCAGGTAAAGTCACCTTCTGCCCTCATTTCTGAGTAGTCTTAAATCGTCAATAAAATAAGTGTGGTGAGGAGGGGGCAGAGCACTGGGGTCACCACTAGTGAACGACAGTAAAGTGACGATTGCTGAGGTTTAATGAAGGAATAGTAACACTGGCAGTGAGTGACTGTGCATGTCGGTCGGACGCAGGGATGAACAATGAATTTAATTTAATTTTGTCAGGGAGGCTGTTAGAGAGGAGCGAGAGTGCCTGATGGCGTTCTCTCTTTCCTTCCATTTATTGGGGTCCTGTAGCTCAGTGGTTAGAGCACTCGACTTGCAAGCGAGAGACCTGGGTTCAATTCCAGACAGGGCGAAACCTTGGGCAAGTTTCCTTATACTCCACACAGAGCCTAATAATAATCCCTCCAAAACAAAACAATAGTAAATTGGTCATTTTCAACCCGCGGCTGTTTGTGGGACGCTGCTGTGCGCAATTGGCTGCCGCTTTTCGCCCACATATATACAGTCAATTCACTTTACAGTATATTTGATATAGCGCTTTGAGATGTCGAAGACGTGAAGAGCGCTATATCAAATGCAAGGATTATTATTATTATATTGTCAATGAGGAGTGAGCGGTGGTGGGGGGGGGGGGCGTGGGGGTGGTGGGGTGGAGAGTGAGGGTCCTAGCGGCTGTGCTCATGTTGTCCTCTTTCTCAGCTGGTTATGGAGTTCTGTGGAGCCGGCTCCGTCACTGACTTGATCAAAAACACGAAAGGGAATACGCTGAAAGAGGAGTGGATCGCGTACATCTGCAGGGAGATTTTACGGGTATGTTCACACGGTTTGTGCCCGTGTGATCTCGCGCACAAACACACGCACATGCTCAGTGAACCTCCTAATCGACACCCAGGCACTAAAAGCTAAACCGTGTAAAATCATTTTGGTTGTAGATTAATAATTAATTGTGTGACTTCATTCCATTAACTGCCTCAGAAACCCCCACAGTTATAGTTGATGGTGCGTCTGCCCCCACACTGTGTCGCTGAGGCTGGTCAGCTCTTCTCGGACATGCCTGACCCCAGTGCTGCCTCGTTCCCTAGGGAGAGTGAGAGTTGGGGTGAGCTCGAGTGCTGTACTATAGTGGTTAGAGCACTCGCCTTGCAAGCGAGAGGACCAGGTTCAATTCCCGGGCAGGGCGAAACTTTAGGCAAGTTTCCTTACTCCACGCGCCCCTGTTTACCAAGAGGTAAGTAGGAACCTGGTTGTTCGTCAATTGGTGGATCGTTTTTCCGGGGGGAATAATTCCTTCAACAAAATAATAATTTGGCCACTCAATCCAGGACCGTTTGTGGGACGCTGCTGTGCGCAATTGGCTGCTACATTTCACCCACAAAATCTACAGTCAATTCACTTTACAGTATATTCTGTGAAGCGCTTTGAGATGCCTCAATGACATGATAAGGCACTGTATCAAATGCAAGGATTATTATTATTGTTGTTGTTAGCTGGGGAGTCACTAAGTCACTTACAGTTCAGTCCGTGACACTCTCTCCTATCACCAGGGACTAACCCACCTGCACCAGCATAAAGTGATCCATCGGGACATTAAGGGACAGAATGTGCTGTTGACTGAGAACGCTGAGGTCAAGTTGGGTGAGTGGATTCCTGATCTTCATTGTCCTCTCCCAATCGCCCACATGCGCACACACACACACTGCGCCCCCTGTGCCCGTGCGCACAAGCAAACACACACACACACTCCCCCCCTTCCACCCCACTCCGCCTTCTCTGGAGATAAGAGATTTGTTCTGGGACATCTCACGCTATTTGGACATGGAGTCACTGTACCTTGTGAAAACCATCGACATATACAGCACAGACAGAGAGCTCCCCATCAGCCTGTGCCCCTATCCCGCCCTACCACCCTAACACTTCCCAGATACACCTAAGCCATTTTTATATTTTTCCTTATTCTACATCCATTCAATTCATATGGGACACTGCTGTGCAACTGTCTGCCGTGTTTCATCCACAAAAGCACAGTCAATCAATATAAGTTGCAGTATATTGTGTGAAGAGATAGAGATATCTTGACGACAATCAATTAATTTGATTAAATTAATTAAATGCAAGGATTATTATCGTTATGAACACTCCCCCGGGTGTCTCCGCAGTTGATTTTGGTGTTAGCGCGCAGCTTGACCGCACAGTCGGCCGGCGAAACACCTTTATTGGCACACCGTACTGGATGGCACCCGAGGTGATCGCCTGCGACGAGAATCCAGATGCCACGTATGATTTCAAGGTCAGCTGGGAATTTTTCTCATTTTGTGACAAAGCCTGGCGATGGCGCCGGCCCCTCGGAAATCTGTCACCGCGGCAATACTGGGGGCTGTGAGCGGCGCAGCACACCCGCAAACACTCTCTCATCCTCGTCCCATCAAAGCCCTCCGCGGCCTTTTTCTTCCCTACTTCCGTGACCTGCTAACTCCATACCGTCCTATCCGCTCCCTCTGCTCAGCGGGCTGCATCCTGCCCTACGGTTCCCCCGCCCTGCTCACCCCACAATCGATGGCCAGGCCTTCAGCCACTTTGCCCCCCCACCCTCTGGAACTCCATCCCAGAATCCCTCCGCCTCACTCCCTCCCTTGCCTCCTTCAAGGCCTGTCTCCAGACCCTCCTCTTGGACCGCGACTGCCATCCTCCCACCCCACCCTCCCTGATCCAAACACCCAGCTCGGGTATGAATCCTTGATTCCTCAGGCCTTGGGGCATCCTTCCAGTTGCAAGATTCCCCCCACCCCCTCTCCCCCCATTTGTGATACAAATGTAAGTTGTTGTTTGAATCCCGCGACGGTCAGTGTGACGTGACGCCGAGTGCTGTGTTTTGCAGAGTGACCTGTGGTCTCTGGGGATCACAGCCATCGAGATGGCCGAGGGAGCTCCACGTGAGTCTAGTTTGTGGTGTTCGTGCCTTCCGCTCGCTCACTTGTTTGTTCTTTCTTTCATTCGTTTGCTCGTTCGCTCGCTCACATTCATTCTCTCTCTCTCCCTCTGCTCTTCAGCTCTGTGTGACATGCACCCAATGAGAGCCCTCTTCCTCATCCCCAGGAACCCACCTCCACGCCTCAAGTCCAAGAAGTGGTAAGCAGGGGTTCCTCTGTATGGGCTTGTGGTGTATCTCTGAGAAAGGACCTCCACTCCTGCAGTGAAAGGCGTAGAGCTGGAGAGAAAGCCACCCACCAGCACAGACATGGTGGGAGAGAGCAGGAAATGGGGTTAAAGTAAAAAGTTCCAGTGGGGGACGGGGGAGCAAGCACCAGCACGGCTGGGGAGGAGCAATAATTTCCTGGAGTTGGCTGCCCTCATTGGCTCCGTCTCGTCTCCAGGTCCAAGAAGTTTGTGGCTTTCATCGAGGGATGTTTGGTGAAGAATCACGGGCAGAGGCCGGCCACAGAACAGCTGCTCAAACACCCGTTCATCCGTGACCAGCCCAATGAGCGCCAGGTCCGCATTCAGCTCAAAGACCACATCGACAGGACCAAGAAAAAGCGAGGAGAGAAAGGTCTGTCCTCTGTCCACCCGAGCGTCGGCTGGAAGTGGGAGAGGGAGGGGGTTATCAGAGCAACCTGGGTCACCACCACCCCCTCTACCCCTACCCTCCCACCCCGGGCTGACTGTCTCTCATCTACTTCAGTGAATGCAGAGATTTGGCCAATGGCAAGTGAGGGATTGGGGGTCAGACCTGTTGACACTGCTCTCTTTCCCCCCAGATGAGACAGAATACGAGTACAGCGGGAGTGAGGAAGAGGAGGAGGAGGGTGACATTGGAGAGCCCAGGTGAGGAATCGAAAGCCCCAAAAGTTCCATCAACTTTGAGTCTCCGCGTGGTTGCTGCAGGGCGGTGGCTATGACACGCCAAATGCCACCCTTTCTGGGAGGATTCCGGCTCCGTGTGACTTTAACCCGTGCGTTTGATGGAGCGCTTGTAAAGTCAAGATATCTCAAAAAACTGCTTCATAGGATTCACTGTAATGCTGTAAGGAAATAGAAGGGAGTTTCTCTCCCTCTCTGTCTCCTCCACCTCCCCCCGGGATGGGGGGTTGGGGGCTGGTGGGGGCAGAGGAGACAGAGAGGAGAGGAACTTCTGGGGGTGGGGGTGGGTGGGCTACTATGCTCTGTTGCCGTGTGTTTGCTGAGCGTGTGCCCCCTCTTCACTGAGGCTTGGTCACTAAGTGTCTCTCTGCCCGCCCCACCCCCCTTTTGCAGCTCCATTGTGAATCTGCCGGGCGAGTCGACTCTGCGCAGGGACTTCCTGCGGCTGCAGCTGGCCAACAAGGAGCGCTCGGAGGCCATCCGCCGGCAACAGCTGCAGGAGCAGCAGCAGCGAGAGAATGAGGAGCACAAACGCCAACTGCTGGCCGAGCGGCAGAAGCGCATTGAAGAGCAGAAAGAGCAGCGGCGTCGGCTGGAGGAGGTGAGTGGAGGAGCATGGGGGGCGGGTGGTGGGGGGAGCATAGGGTGGGGCAAGCGGGAGGGAAGCCCAGTGGGATGGGGGTGGGGGGGGGGTGGCCAGGCCATGGCAGAAAGTCCTCTTTTTCCAACATTCGTCTCATTTGAAATACATCATGGGAATGGCAAAGAGTACCAACTCATCCCCTCCCACCCCCTCCCATTTGCCCATCGGGCACTGTACCCCAGTGACTGCACATGTGGTATTGCAGCACGTGGAGAGGGCGTTTCTCTCGCTGCCAGCCTGAATGGCCACGCGGTGACTGGGGCTCGCGCTCTCACTCAGCTCTGACTCTTCCATGGTGTTTGCAGCAACAAAGACGGGAGCGAGAGCACCGGAAACAACAGGAGCGGGAGCATCGGCGGCGATACGAGGAGAGGGAGCGAGCCAAGCGGGAGGAGGACCGGCGGAAAGCCGAGTGCGAGCAGGTAATGGCTGGGTGGGTGGGCAGGACACCGTTAGTTGGGGTGGGGGGGGGAAGAGCTGTAAATTGCGATGCGATGATTCTCAAATCATTGATAAACGAGGCTGACAAAGGACTCGAGAACTGAAGATTGGCTGCAGCGGGGAGACTGCTCTCCCCACACCCTCCTCCCTCACACACACACATATCCCCTCACCCATCCTCCCCAGACTCAGTCCAGTTTCTGGGCAAAGCCAAGCCATGGTTGGCGGCTCCATCAGGATTGGTGTTTACTTGAGTCAGGTCAAGAGCTGGGATTGACACGTGCGGCCCTCGGTGCTCTTGATCCCCCCCTCCCCCAGATCCCTTTAGATTCAGTGACCCTGACAGTCTTGTCACTGATGGTTTGTTCCAAGGTATCAGAGACTTTGGTTGGGCAGGTCGGGGGGTGGGGAGAGAGAGAAAGTTGAAAGTCCTTCTGGTCTTAGCCTTGAGACTGGGGATGTTAACATTTTAAGACGCCGAAAAACGTTGGTAAATTCAGAAATCTGTTCAAAGGAAACTATGGAAAAACGGCTTCGAAAACTCAGGTTGAATTTAGATCTTTTCCACAGTTCCAATTGATTGGGATTTTAAGACTTATGGGAGGAGGGGGTGGGAGGATATGGACAGGGGAGCAGGGGTAGGGGTGCGGCGGTTGGGGCAGTAATGCTGGGAATAGTAGGGACCAAATATGCTGCTATATCACATGTAGAGTTGATGGATCCTCGATCCTGCTGGTTCAATCCATTGGTGCTTCCTGTCTCAATCGTCCTGTTTCTGCTCTTGTCTCTCCGTCCTGTCTCTCTCTGCCTCTCTCTCTCTCTCTCTCTTGCACGCTTGCAGGAGTACATAAGGCAACAGTTAGAGGAAGAGCAGAGGCAGTTAGAGATCTTACAGCAGCAGCTGCTCCAGGAACAGGCTCTACTTCTGGTAATGGACTGAACGGATCCTTGCCCCAGGTCTTGCATGTGCTCCCCCCATCTGTCTGTGTGTGTGTGTGTGTGTGTATTGTGCTTACACCAAGCTACAGTTATCCAGCCCTCTCCTTCAGGTTCCAGTTTCAAGAGTGGAGCAGGAATTGGGACCATCTAAGTTTAAACACACATTTTTGGAGCTCTACTGTGTCTCTAACCCTGACCTGGGAGTGTGGACGCACAGTGTAGAGGGAGCTTTACTGTGTCTCTAACCCTGACCTGGGAGTGTGGACGCACAGTGTAGAGGGAGCTTTACTGTGTCTCTAACCCTGACCTGGGAGTGTGGACGCACAGTGTAGAGGGAGCTTTACTGTGTCTCTAACCCTGACCTGGGAGTGTGGACGCGCAAAGTAGAGGGAGCTTTGCTGTGTCTGTAACCCTGACCTGGGAGTGTGGACGCACAGTGTAGATGGAGCTTTACTGTGTCTCTAACCCTGACCTGGGAGTGTGGACGCACAGTGTAGATGGAGCTTTACTGTGTCTCTAACCCTGACCTGGGAGAGTGGATGAACACATGGTATAGAGGGAGCTTTACTCTTAACAGGGGAGGGATTGAAAATGGGGCAAGGACTGCACCGATGAGCATGAAGGAATGGGCGATGTATTTGTTGGCAGTAACCAGACGCCCGGGGCTGAGCCAGAGCTCCGAGTTGACGGAAGGAAAGATGGAAAAGCTAGAGCAGAATTTGATGCTTTTGGGGTTTATAAATTGGAGTTTCCTCAAAACAATTTTTTGCCTTTAACAATTGAGTTGGGGTCAGAATTTGCCTATCTCTGTGCACCCTGGTCATGTTTGTAGGACTCTGTCGTCTATGGTTAACTGTGCCGGTGCCCATTTGTTTTCACCTCTGATCTGAGTCTGGTTGAGAGTTTGGCTTGGGTTTATTGGCTGTCGGAGATCTGTATATGCTCAGGCCACGGGTGACAGTGACTGCTCCGCTCTCCAGTCTGGACTTACTTAGAATTAGTGCTGGGACCTGGTGTCACTCTCCTGCCTCCTCTAATCTGCTGCATGTGCATGTGCAAACCTCTTAGCTCCTTCATGAGTGAGGAGTTGCTCTAGAAGATATCTGTGTTTCCGTTGGGTGATGGATCAGTAGTTCTAGGTATCGATGGATCCATGTTCCATCAAAGCAAATTGCGATTTTCCACAAAACTCCCTCTCTTTCCCCCCCTCCCGCACTGTGTTTATATCCCGGTTGAACCCATTCTCTGTGACCTGCGCCTTTGGTTGTCTCTCCCCTCCCCCCCCCACCTCCACCTACTCACCCCGGTCCAAGAGCGGGAGTGTATTGCTCTACCTTTGTGCAGCACTTTGAGTCATTTGAGGTGCTGCACCGGGAGACGTCTCTGTTGGGATGTTTCACTCTGCATCTGAATTGGATCTAGATTTGGATGCGGTGTGAGTTACTGTGCTTCCTGGGTGTGTAAACCATAACATGGATGCAGTGAGGAGCCAAAGGTATCTGTGACAGTTCCTCATAGTCTCTTATCGCTGGGGTGTAACGGGGGGTAACAGTACCTTGTGAACACCCTGTACTGTCCGGGTGTCCAGTCGGACTCAGAGTCATTGCCCCTCAGCTTATGTCTTGTCTCCCCCTCCCTCCCCCCGGTGAAGGAGTACAAGAGGAAACAGCTGGAGGAGCAGAGGCAGGCGGAGCGGCTGCAGAGGCAGCTACAGCAGGAGCGGGCGTACCTGGTGTCCCTCCAGCAGCAGCAGGAGCCACGGGCCGGCGACAAGAAGCCGCTCTATCACTTCAAAGACAGCATCAACCCCTCAGAGAAGCCAGCCTGGGCTAAAGAGGTACCTGGAGCACTTGGTGTGGCGCCTGGTTAAATGCCTGCCCGCTGGCCGGCCGGGGTGTCCCACACTTTATTTCTCTGTTTATTTTTTGTCCTTCACTCATTCGCTGGATGTTCGTTACTGCTCAGTTGTCGATGTAACTGGGGTCTCCTTTGAGCTGAATGAGCTCCGAGTGAGGCCTGGCAACGGAATATTGGCATCGATCCAGAATCTCTTGGTATTGGTAATCCGGTTCCTGAGCCAGGAGGGTCCGCAGTATTCCAGGGCTGTTGGCAGCACAGCTCAACCTGGCTCATTGGAAAGGCAGACCAGTCACTGGGGGCAGGGAATCCTCCCACTAAGCTCCTGCTAACCCTGCAGCCAAAGCCCCAACGGCTAGGTGGTCTTCGCTGGGCAAGCAGCGGGAAAGCTTGGATTTCCTCCCGATGTGAAAGGCACTACATAAATGCAAGTTGTTGTTAAACCTGTCAGTGTTACCATGGAACTGTTTGGGTGGAGTGGGGGCTGGAGGGGTGGTGGGGGGAGGTGGCGTGCGGTTTAACATTGCCTGGATTGTCGTTCTGAGATGGCGGGTGGCGCAGGGCATTTAAGTAAATGATTCTCTGATCCCGACGCAGGTACAGAAACGATCTCAGAGTAACTCTCCATGCCGGCCGGCTAAGCAGAAGCACGGCAACGGTAATGCGACTCCTCCCACCTCCGACAGGCACCAGGCCTTGGCTGGAGTGCTCGCCAGACACATTCAGAACAACCAGCCAGGTGTCTTGGCACTTGGGCTCAACGGGGCTGCTCCCAAAGCCCAGGGCAGAGCCGACAAACGTTTCATTCCCGATATCCGGTTGGAGGAATATCAGCAGCCAGAGCGCGACCACGATCAGGAACTCTTTGATTTGGCCAAGCCCAAGCTGAGGGCACGGTCTCATGGCCATCACCCGGCTAGACCGCTCGCCTCCGCCGACGTCTCTTTCGAGGTGGGAGCAGATGGAGTGCTTCAGAAGGTCACCAGAGGATCAGCCAAAAACTCGCAGGCAAGAGGGCGTAAGGGAGCCAGTCAACCCTTGGTGCCAGAGCAGGACCAATTCACCATGAGTTTCAGCGGGGTAATTAGGAAAAAGAGACGAGAGCCCCCTAAGCAGCATGTTTTTATAGTGCATCCCAATGGATATGTAGAGAAAGTACCACAGGCACCAACCATCTGCGTGGAAACTGACCCTGACGTATCCACCTTGGAGCCGGAGCAGCCTGACAGGCAGTGTAGCCAGAGCCCCGTAACTGACCAGGACTTTTCAGATGACCTCCAGCTGCCTAATTACCTGGCTCCTTTCTCCAGGTCCTGCCCTGAGAGTTTTTTCCGGAACCTGGCTAATGAGTTGCAGGTCCCCACCCTGAGCTTCCTCCATCACCAGGCCAAGGTGTCCAGCACGCCCGACCTCTCCTCCCTGTCTTTACTTGAGTCGACTCCTCCCCGCTTTCACTTTGCTCAGACCTCGCCTCACATCTCACCAACCTCCACCCTCTCTTTATCTGACTGCTCCCTGGAGCTCTCCTCCTTCGAGTTGCCCTCCTATTCCCCTGAGCTGCAGTTTGCTGACCCCCCCGCCTCCCAGTCTTTCTTTCCTCAGCGCAACCACCCGGGTGATCAGTCTGCCCTCCGAGTGTATCCCCACTCCAACCCAAACAGCAGGACCCACACGCCCATTCTAAGGCTTGAGGTTGACCCTGAGGATGACATTGACCATTCCGATTCCTTCTTCAGTCCCAGGCCGAGGTCGTGGTCACACGGACGCCACGTGGCCAGATCAAAGGAGACATCTGCCCCTGCCAGCAACTCCTACTTGTGCTCCAACCAGCAGCTCCACCACAGAGAGGCGCAGTACCTCGAGTCCCCCAGAAACAGGCATTCATGGGCAGCCTCTCACCCCTCCCACGGCCCCCTGGCTGCACCCTAGCAGCTATGCCCCTCCTACTTACATCTTTCCACCCAGAGTCCCACTGCATAACTGTCCCCACCCCCCCCACCCCCCTTAGGTAAATTGTGAGATCTAATTAGGGTTATTGTACAGACACAGAATAGACTTAGAAGCGGCAATCCTCCCACCCCTGACTACTGTGCTGTTTGCTTAGATTTTAGTTCTTAGGGTGAGGATGGTGAAAGGGAAACATAGGGGTTTGTACACAGTTCCAATAGTGTAAATATAGCTTTATTTTGTTCACGTTTTTAGTTGGGGAAACCAGTTTAGAGGTTGCGGCCCTGAATGGGTATCGAGGCTTCCCACGGCACTAGCTGGCATTGTCTCTGCTCAAGACAATTCTGCTGTCGTGGTTCCTAACCAAACTGGTCCTCTTACTGACCACCCGATTGGCGGTTTGGTTAGTAGTAAAATTCCTGGGTTCCCTCTTTAATTACCTCTGTGTGAGGTCAGCACTTTATTACATTAATAATAATAATTCTATCTGGACATTCACAGAATGTAGGACAATCTTGTCAATTTGTGGTTCCAGTCCCACAAATGTCTCCTTTCCTTACGTGTAGATGGGTCAACATCAAGTGTTTTTCATGCTGATAATGTCTCAAACCTTGGTTTGATACAGTGTTTATCATATCATTGTCTGAGTGCTTCACAAAGTGGCTAATTTGCGCACAGCAACATCCTAACAAACAGTAAATGTAATTTTATCGGAGGGATTGTAGGCCAGGACATTGGGGAGAAACTCTTCTCTTTTCCAAATAACGTTGCGGGATCTTTATCCTCCACCTAACAATGTCAGCCAGCAATGGGGTCCTCAGTTTAATGTCTTATCTGAAGGACGGCTCTTCCGATAATGTGGTGCTTCCCCAGCACTGCAGTAGAATGTCAGCCTAGACTGTGTCAAAGTCCTTTCGCGGGAGCTCGAACCCACAACCACCCGGCCTGGAAGCGAAAAGATTTCACGAACAATCTGATGAGCACAGACCTTGGAACTGCTCTTTTTGTGAGAGGATAAATAGTGAAAGATTATTCCCCTGCTGATCTAATGAGGGGACAGAAAAGGGCAGGGTTGTCCCTGGAAGAGTTGGACGAGGGAGGTTAGAAGACTTCTTTATCGAGGAGAAGGTTATTAAAACATGAAAAGGTGGCAAAATTGACTGCTGTGTTTGTCCACACAGTTACCATACCTTACAGAAAAACTCTGTGAAGCGCTCAGACGTTTTGATGCCGTGGACAAGATGTATCAGATGCAAAGATTATTTTCTGATTGATTGGGGCTGACAGTGCTCTGATGCTCTGTGCTGATTTTCGCGTAAGGAAATCGGACGACAGATTATTTTTATAATTTTATTTAAGAGTTTAACGTCTCAGAGACGAATACTCTATTAACTCTTATAGAGTTAACGTTCATGGGTGAAAGAGATTTCACAATAAACGTGGAATATTTTAAGAAATGCGAAATAAATAAAAATAAGTGCAGTGTAAAATAAATAGTCTAAATAAGGGAAAAGTAGCAAAGAGTAGAGTGTACCCAGTTCTAACCCATCACGTTTAGATCATTAGGACTGGAAGTGTCACTTCAGACAAAACTATTCTGTGACTTTACATGAAATACTCATCTTGTTGCCCTTTTGTGGGGTGTTGGACATTCCTGTTAATATCCACCCTCATGGGCGCCCAATCCCGTCTCCATTGTCCTCTGTCTTGCTCACAGCCCCCTTAATGTCCTAAATGCCACCTGCTGCCTATTGAAGTAGGCAGTACACCATACGGGTGGCATCAATGGATAGGGTAAGATGCCAGTCTGCACTGTCCCATTCAGTTTCCAATATTCTTAGACCCTCTCTTCAGGTAATGTGTTTCCGCTGACTTAGACTCCATTGCTTTTCATCAGCCAACACTCTTGGGCTTCTCACTATCACCATTCACTCAGTCTTGTCCCCACCGTGGCCTCCCTCTCGCTCACCCGCACCCCGCCCCCACCATTCCTCGCGCCTCTTAATTACAGGTGACCTATTCCTCCCCACACGGCCTCTGGGAGCAGAGAATCTCACAGACTTGATGCTATACTTCAGAGACGGGATCACTCTCAACTGTCCGATTCCTCGAATCCAAACCAAGTTAGAGCTCAGTCATTTCACTAAGTCAGCGCTTGGGAATGGGATGGGAATGTGTGGCAGCAAGTGCAGGTAGCCCCGAGCCCCAGGAACCAAGAGAAAGTGGTTGAGCCCCAATATGTGGATTTGTTCATCAGAAATACAGACACTGAAGATCAGTAGACACAAAGGGTTAGATGTGTGTGGGCACGGGGTGTGGGGGGGGGCATTTTGGTTTTGACCATGTATAGTTTGGAGACATTTCATGTAATTGAAGCTTTAGATGTTTCTTACCCGGCACCCCCATCCTCCCAAATTCCTTGTGTGTGAAGATAGCCACTGAAAGCATGCCCTTCACACGCCAGTATCTGGTCCAAACAACTCCTCTCTTGTTATGGGAGCCTGGAATACCACCGATCCTGGGCTGGGAAAGGCCCTCAGCCCTAAGCTGAATACATCTTTCACAGAATGGGAGAGTTTGAAGCTTCCCATGTCAGATTGAGCTGGGCTGCTGAGTGCAGGTCTCAAGGTCCACTCTGACTGTTCCGTTTCCTTGTGCGTTTAATGCTTATTGTGGACAATTCACCTGAGGCTGTTGAAGCATGAGGTGGGCCCTGCTGTTGGCTGGGGTGAGTGCCTTGGGCTGGGCCAGGCCACCTCTCAGAATATCACAAGCCACACTTGATCCTGTCCTCACTGGTTCCCAGCTGGAGCCACGGGCTGCGAATCGTAAGGCAGCATTAGTGTCCCTCTCAGAAATCATCTGCTTCGGCTGAAACCTGCTATTGTTGGCAAGGACGGGGGAGCAAAACTCAGACCCTTCCACCAGCCTGTGCCTCCGAGGTCCTTTAGACCATCCTCATGCCCAAGGCCTTTGAGATCTGCCTCGCAACAACCAAATGGGTTCTTCTAAATCTATTGAGGTCTTGTCTACTGATCTTCAGACCGTCACCTAATGCCCATGTACTTCTGATATTCAGTTGTGTCCAACAGCACAAGAGAGCATGGCATCTCATTTTTAATATATACTAATATTCATTCTCCCATGACTGAATGTTTAGATTTCTTTGGAATTGAACATTGGAGATACTAACTGCAGTATGCAAAGGGTCAACTCGACCCGACCAAACTCCACTAACTGCCGGGCCTGACACTAGTGAGTAAGGAGCTGTCACCGACCTTTCGGGGACTTGGAAGTGAGATCAATGCTGCCCAGAAATCGCTGAATCTTTCATTCAATGTAGATAAATAATTGAATTGAAACACCAAAACCTGGATGAATGATTAGCCACAATTCTGTGCTGTTTCGTTGTGGGATTTCTGAATTAGAAAGTTGAGAATTCCAATTGGAGAATCTTGGACTTAACAATTTCACAATTAAGATACACTGTCAGGAAATAGCAGCAGAATTAGTCTCCAGGTTGTAAGACACAATTTTTTTTATTTTTTTTATTTCATCGTTAGATTTTCTTCCCCCTTCCCTTCACTTTCTTGGTAACTCAACCCTGAAGGCCAGTGGGAGCAGGGTGTATGGATAGGTCTAGGCTGTAGAATCTTGGAACCATGCTGCTGTTATTGGTTGTAAACCATAAGAGGTCCATGGAAGGGCAGATCTGGCCAAAACCAAACCCATCTCATTGGGGAAACTAAGGTCCTCGGGTTAAGTGAGACTGGGGTTCAAACTCAGCTGAGGGGACAAGTTTAGGACAGACACCAGGAAATCTTCCTTTACTCAGCGGGTAATGCACAGTTGGGGACAGGTCACCAGGAAAGGGCAGTGGAGGGAGGTCAAGAAAGCTGAGACTTGTTTAAGAAATGGATTGATGCGTAATGGTGGTTGATTTGTGTTTGGGAGAGCAACACATTATTGTCAGAGGTGTTGGAAGTAGCTGGACTTTGAGACAAAGATAAAGATGGAACCGTTCGTAGTAACAAGAATGCACTTTACAGTTATGATCATCGAGGGATTAGAGGGCGTAGAATTATCAGCCAGTGGTTGATGGTTAGGATCCAAGCTGAGGTTGCATCACCCTCTTATTCTGCTTCACTTTCAAGTCCCAAGAAGTCACAAGAGCTCCTGCAATGCCAGGACTTAAACAGGCCACCCACGTTCAGCCTTGCTGCCATTACTACATACTAAGCACTAACCCCTAAGATAAGATGCTGGTGGTGGCTATGCAGAACTAACTCCATGTGCGGGTCGGCTGCTTGTTCTGTGGGAGTAGCGACGGTGCGGAGGGCAGATGGGATGGTGATGGGAAGGAGCTGTTCATGCTCTGATGCTTCCTGACTATTTCCATGGCTCAGTGACGCAGACTCTGGGCATCTTCCGTCCATTGAAACTTGCACCCGAACAGAAGAGGATGGGGCTACGCTGACCTGGAATTTAGTTGCCGGAGGAAAATTCCTCAAAAAAAAAGCCTCCGGATGGGAATCAGACTGGGATGACCTGGGCCCTTGTTGTGCGTGGATAACTCGAGCAACCGGTTATGATTTAGATGGAATTTGGGAAACTCTCTGTGTGTTTTGATGCCAGTTTGGAAGGACTTTCATTTTTCTCCTGGATTCTATTCTTCAAAGCTTGAAGACAGCAGCCTCCGTGTTCCTGCGAGGCGACTGCCAAACATTAATCTTTAGCCTTCTTTCTGCTATTCCCAGCTTGCTGGAGTGGTGAGGGGTGACCAGTTGGAGAGCAACACTGACCTGGTTTCCATGTTCGAGGCTGTGACCACTCACTACCTTGTGCTTCACTAACTGCCGAGCAAATTTGTCTTAGTATTGGGACCGTTTGAGGATTCTGCTCAGTGTTTGTGTATATGGTTCCTGACTGTGAAAATGGCACCAAACCATCTTCTGGCACCCACTGTGCCACAAGAGAAACTGCCAATGAGGGCAAGAGCCATTTGGATGGGGGTTGGGAAGAGAATCAATCTGATAGGTATCCATTAATTACTGGACACACATTGGGCAGTTTAGGCACAAGGTTGATTGGTAACAGCTTCGGAAGCTTTGGGATTTGTGTGGGTCTGATCTTCCCGGCTCTGGTGTGCTTGGGATTTGGGGATTTCCGATGGTGGTTTTCTGCCCTGGTGCTGCGTGTGGTTAACAGTCGTTTGCTGCCGTTACCATGGGTCTCGACCCGTTTCCGAAGCAGAGATTCCGAAAATTTGGATGTATTGGGCCCCATTCGTCATGTGGTTATGAGGCTTTGATAATATAAGCAAAGACTTGTTACACATCTGATCCCATTCAGTTGGGGAGTGGGGAGGGGGGAGAGAGCCTGATTGGCATAATCGTCTTTTTACTCTGCTTCGGGGTGAGCGAGACTGAGGGGAACAGCAACGCAGAGATAGGACGATAAGTCAGACTGGTGACTGATGGCCTCTTTCTCTCCCCCACCCCCACCGCACTTCTCTCCCCCACCCCCACCGCACTTCTCTCCCCCGCAGGTGGAGGAACGGTCGAAGCTGAACCGGCAGAGCTCGCCCTCCATGCAGCACAAGCTGGGCAGCCGTGCCTCGGACCCCAGCATGCCCCCTCGCTCCGAGTCCTTCAGCAGTGGAGGGGTGCAGGCTGCCCGCACACCCCCGATGCACAGGCCCGTTGAGCCCCAGGTAGCGGAGTCAAAGGTTCCTGAACCTCTTCACTTGCTCCACTTGTGGGGGGTGGGGTGTTTGGGGAGGTCCACAGTACACTTTGGTCTCACATTCTCCTTGTGAAAACTTACCAGACAGCGATATCAATGGCAAGCCATGCATGGAAATCTCAGCTGCATTTGAATATTCTTAAGCATTATGATGGTTTTTCTAATGTGTCAGACACCCGACTGGCCAAAAAAATATATTTATCCTTATGCCACAAGTCTGGGTGGGGGTTAAGAGGTGTAGGGGATGTCTTTGCAGCTAATTTTTCATGGAGCAAAAATCCCCTCAGTCTTCGTCTGTGAAGATTGTTTCTTCCTTAAAAACAAACGTGCTGGTGGCAAAATTGTGGAAAACCCTTAAAATTCAGTATTTATTTGGAACTCTGAAATACTGTCACTGAGGCTGAGCGGAATTTCTGGCTCTGGTCCGAACCAGGCAAATGGTGACTTTGCACAGCAGGTGGCTTGGGTGCTGAATGCTCCAGTGATTTGATTAATGGGGGGGGAGGGGGGAAGGTTGACCTGGTGGAGGGGAGAGGTTGACCTTGGGGTGGGGGGTTGATCTGGGGGAGGGGGTGACTGTTCACATGGCAATGAGGAGCTTCAGGAGCTGAGAGGTGACTGACTGTTGTGCTTTTGCAGGTCCAGGTGGCTCACTTGGTCCCACTGAAACCCCACAGCACCTCCATGACGGCCTCCCAGTCCCTGCACGAACAGCCCACCAAGAGCATGTCTGGGGCCTTCCACTCCCAGGAAGGGCTCCCGGCACATCGAGCGGAAATGCCTCGGCAGAACTCCGACCCCACATCCGAGACCCCACCACTCCCGCCCCGCACCGGAGCCAGAGAAGAGAAGTATGCAGGAGGTGCCTGGTTCCGCCAGGAAGAGTCCATCCCACCCAAGGTACGAGAACAATCTTTGGACTCCTTTTCTTTCTCTCTTTTTTCCCCCTTTCTCCTGCTTTCTCTCTTCCGTGTTTTTCCCCTCTCTCCTTTGCTCTTTTGTCGCTCTCTGTCTATCTCTCTCCCTCTCTCTCGCTCTCTGTGTATTTCTCTCTCTTTCAGCACCCAGAAGTCTAAACCCTCAGGTGCCTATACACTAGGTCCTGGTCAACCTCCTACTCCCTCCCTCCCGCATCAGTACCTGAGAGGTGGCGGTGTGAGCTGTAGTGTCCTCTGGTGGTGAGCGAGGTCCTCGGTGCACACATGGGGTGAACGAGTCATTGTTGGAATCCAAGCCACAGACTCGCCTCCCACTCGGTGACATTTCCGAGTTGATTAAAATCAACCGTCTATACGGGATAAATTTGCCCCATTTCATCAACTTCAATGTGCTAATTGTCACACTGAATCTCTTATAAAATGTCACACATGTTCCCCCAGAATGTGTTTATCTTGCTCTCTCGCTCTGCCTCCCCCCCACCCCTCCCGTTGCCTGGGGGGGAGCTTGGCTGCACTCTGACTCCATCAACCTCTGATACTTTGGTCAAGTTGTTGTTCTTAGTCTGTCAAAGTGTGTGTGTGTGTGGGGGGGGTGTGGTTGTTGTCTGTGAGGGTGGGTGGTGTGGTGTGTGTGTGTGTGGGGGGGTGTGTGGTTGTCTGTGTCTGTGTGTGTGGGGTGGGTGGTGGGATGTAACATCTTGGTTGGTAACTGACCTGGTTCTGTCTGCAGGTACCTCAGCGGACGACGTCCATATCGCCGGCTCTGGGGCGGAAAAACTCTCCCGGGAACGGAGGCGGTCTGGCCAACCGGCCTAGCACCCAGCTCCTGAGAGTCAGGTACCATCACCCCCTCCATCGGCCTCACACTCACCCACCGCACCACCACCCCAGCCTTGTCTTGGTGTCACCGTGTCTCAGCTGGACTATGGTGTGACCGCTTTCCCCTCAGTCACTGTGCCCTCTCTCTCTCTCTTTCTCTCTCCCCTCAGTCACTGTGCCCACACTCTCTCTCTCTCCCCTCAGTCACTGTGCCCACTCTCTCTCTCTCTCTCTCTCTCTCCCCTCAGTCACTGTGCCCACACTCTCTCTCTCTCTCTCTCTCCCCTCAGTCACTGTGCCCACTCTCTCTCTCTCTCTCTCTCTCTCTCCCCTCAGTCACTGTGCCCACATTCTCTCTCTCTCTCTCTCCCCTCAGTCACTGTGCCCTCTCTCTCTCTCTCTCTCTCCCCCCTCAGTCACTGTGCCCACTCTCTGTCTCTCTCTCTCTCTCTCCCCTCAGTCACTGTGCCCACTCTCTCTCTCTCTCTCTCTCTCCCCTCAGTCACTGTGCCCACACTCTGTCTCTCTCTCTCTCTCTCCCCTCAGTCACTGTGCCCACTCTCTGTCTCTCTCTCTCTCTCTCCCCTCAGTCACTGTGCCCGCTCTCTGTCTCTCTCTCTCTCTCTCTCTCCCCTCAGTCACTGTGCCCACACTCTCTCTCTCTCTCTCTCTCTCTCTCCCCTCAGTCACTGTGCCCTCTCTCTCTCTCTCTCTCCCCCCTCAGTCACTGTGCCCACTCTCTGTCTCTCTCTCTCTCTCTCCCCTCAGTCACTGTGCCCGCTCTCTGTCTCTCTCTCTCTCTCCCCTCAGTCACTGTGCCCACACTCTTTCTCCCCTCAGTCACTGTGCCCACACTCTCTCTCTCTTTCTCCCCTCAGTCACTGTGCCCACACTCTCTCTCTCTTTCTCCCCTCAGTCACTGTGCCCACACTCTCTCTCTCTCTTCCCCTCAGTCACTGTGCCCACACTCTCTCTCTCTCTCTCCCCTCAGTCACTGTGCCCACACTCTCTCTCTCTCTTCCCCTCAGTCACTGTGCCCACACTCTCTCTCTCTCTCTCCCCTCAGTCACTGTGCCCACACTCTCTCTCTCTCTTCCCCTCAGTCACTGTGCCCACACTCTCTCTCCCCTCAGTCACTGTGCCCACACTCTCTCTCTCTCTCTCCCCTCAGTCACTGTGCCCACACTCACTCTCTCTCTTCCCCTCAGTCACTGTGCCCACACTCTCTCTCTCTCTCCCCTCAGTCACTGTGCCCACACTCTCTCTCTCTCTCCCCTCAGTCACTGTGCCCACACTCTCTCTCTCCCTGCAGTAACCCTGACCTGCACAAGAACGAGAATCTGCTGGACAACCCGCTGCACAGAACCAGCAGCTCCAGCACATCAAGCTCCAGCTCCCAGCCCGGCTCCCAGCCCGGCTCCCAGCCCAGCTCCGAGCCCAGCTCCCAGCCCGGCTCGAGTGAACGCAACCGCATCCGAGGTAAGAGCAGATGTGGAGGACGAGGCATCGAGTGAGCTGTCAATGTGTGTCTCAGGGCAAGGGAGCATAATAGATGACGGCCCACCCACTTTTTTTGCTGTACACTGGCTAACGTGTCAATCCCATTTTCCCTGCCTTTTCCATCTGACTTCCAAACGTCTGCAATAACTCTATGGGGAATGGAGTTAGAGTAGAGAACTCCAGTGGGGGAGCGAGCCCCAGCACAGCCACGATGGGGAGAGAGAGAGAGAGCAGGGAATGGGGTTAGAGTAGAGAGCTCCAGTGGGGGAGCGAGCCCCAGCACAGACACACTGTGTGATTGTCCAGTGATTAGGACTGAATTAAATGAAGAGTTTACATCTCCTCTTAATTTCTTACAGGAACCACAAAGCCAGAAGCTTCTCCTGTGCTGTACCATGAGGGCTCTCGAATAAAACAGGACGAGGCTCGAGACCTGACCCGACCCAGCAGACCGGCTGTAAGTCTTCCCGAGGTAGCTGCCCCCCACCCCCACCCACCCCCCTCCACCACCCACCCCCCGCGTGCTCTCTATATTCGAGGCCTGGAATTTTCCACCAGGTCTCATCTTGCTACACCATTTTATCATTTTGGGGTCCTGTAGCTCAGTGGTTACAGCACTTGCCTCACAAGTGAGAGGACCTGAGTTCCATTCCCGGGCAGGGCAGGGCCGGGCGAAACCTTCGGCAAGTTTCCTTACTCCAACGCCTCTGTTTACCAGGAGTAAGTAGGAACCCAGTCGTTAGTTGATCTGGGGGAGGAGAATCACTTTTCTGGGGGAAATGATCCCTTCATCAAAAGAAAGTTAATTTGGTTACTAATCCACAACTGTTTGTGGGACACTCCTGAACGCAATTGGCTGCTGCGTTCTGCTCACAAAATATACAGTCAATTTGCTTTACAGTGTATCCTGTGAGGCGGTTTCAGACATATGAAAGATGTGCTAAGGTGCTATTTCAAATGCAAGGATTGTTATTGTTGTACAAGTTCCACACATTAAATGCAGAGTTTCTGACAATGTGTAGTTAGTTGGCGAAATGTTTTGCCTGATACTAAACTATAACAATAATAATAATCTTTCCATCGATCAAGTGGAATTTCAGGCCTCTCACAATCTTATTTTTACACTTATCTTTGCTCTTTGTTTGATCTTCTCCCCCGCTCCCACCTGCCCGCACACAGCTGCAGTTTTCTATCTCTAGTTTCTCTGAATATCCGGGCTCACAGATCAACCTGATCTTACACTGAAAGGTTTACAGCTGACATGCCCACTGACACTGCTCATTGTTCGGGTCAGTACTTGGAGTCCTGTAGCTCAGTGGTTAGAGAACTCACCTGACGAGTGAGAGGACCTGGGTTTGATTCCCGGGCAAGGTGAAACGTTGGGCAAGTTTCCTTACTCCATCCGCCTCTGTTCACCAAGCAGTAAGTAGGA
Organism: Callorhinchus milii; assembly: GCF_018977255.1. Taxonomy (NCBI): domain Eukaryota; kingdom Metazoa; phylum Chordata; class Chondrichthyes; order Chimaeriformes; family Callorhinchidae; genus Callorhinchus; species Callorhinchus milii. The sequence continues at coordinate 1,031,567 of NW_024704752.1, read as the reverse complement.
ACCCGGTTGTTATTTGATTGGCAGATAGCTTTTCCGGGGGTAATAATCCCTTCAAAATAAATTTTCAAATGATTTGATCACTCAATCCACGACTGTTTGTGGGACGCTGCTGTGCGCAATTGGCTGCTGCTTTAAGCCCACAAAATATACAATCAATTCACTTTACAGTGTATCCTGACAAGCGCTTTGAGATGTCACAAAGACATGATAAGGCATTGTATGAAATGCAACGATTATTATTATTATTATTATTATTAGCATTTGTGCAGTACACACTGCTGGCCAGCAGGGGGCACTCGCACATCAATGACCATCAGTGCGAAGATTCAGTTGAACTTTCATGCTTCCGAGGTTTATGAATAGTAAAATAAATTCAAGTGCGCAACATAACTAACATTTTTTTTTCCCGTGCATTTAATGGACTAACCTTTCTATTTTCTCTCTAACTACTTCCTCCTGGGTTGCCTCTGGCTTGGTGCATTCCCTCTGGCTGCTGACTAATCCTGCCTTCCCTCTCAGAGTTATAAGAAAGCGATAGACGAGGTTAGTGGCTGGTTTGCAGGACAGAAGCGTGAGGTGCGGAGGGGCAGGTGTGGGTGGCAAGAGTCTCCAATAGCTGGTGTCAGGGATCGGGTTGGTCACTCAATCCACAACTGTTTGTGGGACGCTGCTGTGCGCAGTAGGCTGCTACGTTTCGTCCACAGTCAATTCACTTTACAGTATATTCTGTGAAGCGCTTTGAGATGTCTCAAAGATGTGAAAAGCGCGACATCAAATTCAAGGATAATTATTATTGTTATTATAACAGAATACGGTTAAAGCTCTAGATGGTTATGGTTAGATCCTCTGCTGGAATCTGTCCTTCTCTACTGAGGGCCACAGCTTAGCCCGGCTGGTTGGCTGGTCAGGAGTTTGTGGGTTCAAACCCTATTCTGACCTCCCAGTAAACGCTGATGCTTTGCTCCAGTGCAGTGTGGTGGGGGTGGGGGTGTTGCATTGTCGCAGGGGCCGTCCTTCGGGTGTGACATCCCGTCTGTGCCCTGTTCAGGCTGATGATAAAGACCCTTTGACTGTATTGGAGAGAAGGGAGTTTCTTCCCGGTGTCCTGGCTGACAATCCTCCCTGTCCCCACCCCCAATAAAATTGGTCATTCGCCTCCTGATTGTTGATCCCCAATTCTGCTGTCACGTTCGCAGACAAATACACAGTCACTGCGCTTCACATCAATACCCCGCAAAGCGCTTTGAGTTGTTCCACCTTCTATGTGATCACAGGCACAGATTATTATTAGATTATTATTAGTAGTAACCCTGATTAGATACAGCTCAATTTTCAACCGGTTTCTTTCTCCCTCTCCCCCCGCCATACCCCCACCCCCCCACGACACCCGACCCTCTCCCTCTGACCACGTGATGACTCACCGGTCACCGTGCTATAGGGGGAAATGGTAAGGCTCGAGCACTCGCAATGCTGGCTTCAATGTCTGCATGTTTCATGTGTGGGCACAGTGGTCTAAACCATTCCAACAAGGCTGCCTTTGCTTTGCCCCCTCCTCCTTCCAATGCTGCCTCGTTTCTCCCCCTCCCCCTCCCCCCTGCCCCCCCCCCCCGCAGAGCTGAATCTTGCACGAGGCTTTTCCATGCAATTACTCGGCTTCTCTGCAGTTTCCATGGTTCCACATCGCCTGCCTCCACAGCCGCTCCAGTTCCATTTGCTTTGGGTTGGGTGGTGAAGGGAGTGTGAGTGGGGGGAGGGGCCTGGTGGTGGGGGGAGGGGCCTGGTGGTGGGGGGAGGGGCCTGGCGGTGGGGGGAGGGGCCTGGCGGTGGGGGAGGGGCCTGGCGGTGGGGGGAGGGGCCTGGCGGTGGGGGAGGGGCCTGGTGGTGGGGGAGGGGCCTGGTGGTGGGGGGAGGGGCCTGGTGGTGTTCCTCCTGGCTGTAGTTCTGACCCCAACCAATTGGTGCTCCCAGTTCAAGCCGTGACACGGGCACTGAGCCCTGGGCGCTTCGGTGAACCCGGAGGTGACTTGGCATCAGTCTCTCCCTCACTTTGGATGCCTCACACTGGGACCAGCCAGGTTTTAGTTTAGGGTCAACCCCCGGGGTTGGGAGGGTGGGGGTGGTGGGGAGGCGGACAGAGGAGGTCGTTGGAAACTTCTCTCTGTTAGAAACGCTCTGCAGCTCAGGGTATGGCGTTTGTCTTGAGCTTTGCTCCAGCCACTCTGTGCCCTGTCCACAACTGTCACATCTGTGCTGTTAGCTTCACAATGTAATGCACTCGGGTGTATCTGAGATGTATTTATTTGAGACGCACCTTTTCCTTTGAAAACATGATTACATTTCCCCCTCTCTCTCCCCCACTCTCCCCCTCTCTCTGTTTTCTTTGATGCTCCCCAGGATTTGACGGCTTTGGCCAAAGAGCTACGTGAGCTGCGGATCGAGGAGGCTGCCCGACCGCCGATCAAAGTCACCGATTACTCTTCGTCCAGTGAAGATTCTGAGAGCAGCGAGGAAGAGGAGGAGGAGGAAGATGCGGAGAACGGGACCCAGGACGGCACGGTGCCAGTCAGCGACATTCCCAGGATAATGTAAGGGAAGCTTTTTCCAACGTCCGTCCGCCGCCTATGGGGAGGGTGAAGGGCAGATGGTAGTTAGAGAAATGGAGTGGTTTTCCCTGGAGGGGCATCCAGTGAGATGGGGGGAATCCAGTATGTGTGTGTGTGGGGGATGGAGTGGGAGGGAGGAGTGGGATCCAATGGAGGGTTGGGGGGAGGGAGTCCAGTGGGTGATGTAGGAGGCACAGGGAGATTGTAGGGAGTGGGATTAGAGCACCTTTGGTGTTGATAGCACTGTCTGGTAAACTTTCCCGCTGCTTGCCCTGCTATGACCCCCTCACTCTAACTGATAGGGCATTGGCTTGAGAGATAACGAGGTTCAGTCTGAATGAGTGCCTCTTTTTCTCTCCCCCTTCCCCCCCCCCCCCAGACCGACAGTCCCTGGCAGCAGTGAGCAGGAGTTGAACCTGTTGGGGGTTCATGGCCATGAGAGATCGTTGTCATCCGATCTCTATAGTAACCTGTCGGGAGACGGAACCCTGATTATCCGAGAGGTATGTCTGTTCACAATGTTTTAGGAACCTGTGGTGCTCTGAGTTCTACCCGCTCTCAGCCCTCAGACCACTTGTTCTTTTGACCTTGAATTTCAAGGTGATTCAATGGTTTGTGAAACATTCTGAGATTGCATGTGAATTCGGATCTCCGCAGCTCTCAAAAAGAACTTAATTTGAGTCAATTTGACATCGTTCCCAAAATGCTGCAGATAATGTCTTAAATTTTACAGTGATGATCTCAGGGCAAAGATCAGGTGAATTTCAGGTTTGTGGGGGGGCGGTGGAGTGGGGGAATGGGGAATATAAGTGTTTCCCCAAGTGCTTCCTGACATTGCTTCCTTCGATAAACACCGGATAAGTTTCTCGTTGAGAACAACTCGTTCCCAGTCTGAACCAGTTTCACCCCCTCCAGCTTCTTCCCTTTAAGCAGGAAGTCACAAGCTATGGGTTCAACGGAGCTCGGACATCAACAGTGCTTTGGCTCCAAACGTGTCCGGCTTGCTGGCTGGGATGGGAGAGGGCGGCTTTTTGGTCAGCCGGGTGTCTAACGCATGCGGAACCCCATCACCATGATCAGCCGGATGTTTGATACACACTGAAACTCCTCGCTGTGGTCAGCCGGGTGTCAGAAACATGTGGCAACCCAGCACCGTGCTCAAGAGTCTCCAAACCAGACTGGGAATGCCCTACATGTTTTACATTTACACGTTGGAAATCTCCCCATCTCAAGAAGGGAATGCACACTTTCTCTCTCTCTCTCTCCCCAGAGAGATGCACGCTACTTACCGAATTCCAGAGAGTATTAGGTGCAGATTGCGTGTCGGGTGACAGTTTTGCCGAGGTCAAGGGCTAAATTACTGAGGTTGTGAACCAGGATTGAAATCGCAGCTGAATCCAGCGCTGGAGTGAAATTCCCAGGATTCAGCGCGATGCATGTCCATTCATCAGCAGGATTGGATATTTCTAAATCGTGTTTCCTGGGGTTGTGACTCAGCCGTCGCCCCTGTCCTCTCCCAGAGGAATAATGGAATGATCCTTCACCCTCTTGCACCTCCACGGCCTTTCAGCATCTGTCCAGTTCCCTCCCTATGTTACGTCAGCCCCACCCCATCACTCCCAGATCTTCCTGTTGGTACTGACTGAGGCATGTTTCTGTCAGGGGCCCTTATTGAGGGAAGTCTCACTGCACTGATACCTCAGCATCTCTCTGTATCTCACTCTGTCTCGTTCTCTCTAGCTCTCTCTCTCTCTCTCTCTGCAATCTCTATCCATCACCTCAAGAATTCCCAATCTCCACATTGACTTTCTCCCCCACCCTCCCTGCCCACATCCTCCCCACCTCTCGTCCTCTGATGAGCACCTGCCCATTGCCGAGCTGAGCCACACTGCCTGTCCACCTCTCTGTCTCTGTCTATCTCTCTGTCTCTGTGTCTCTGCAGACGTCTGGTGATAAAACGCGGAGCAGTCACGCTGACAGTAACGGCTTTGCCGGACACATCAATCTGCCCGATCTAGTGCAGCAAAACCACTCTCCTGTCACTACACCGACTGAGGTAATGGGACGGATTATGTCTCAACTCGCTCAAGACCTGGACTCGGCGGCTGGGGTAGGTGGTGGGGCCTTTAGGGCCGAGTAAGGAGGCCATTCAGCCCATCGACCCTGATCCACCATTTGATTTAGATCTGGGCAGGTATTTTAATCCCCATTTTCCAGCCCCTTCCCCGCATCCCTCCATCCCCGAGTCTCTCCTTCTCGCTCAGCCCAATCCTTTCTGCCTCTCTGTGTGACAAAAGGTTTCTGATCTCACTTCTAACCTTACGCTCTAATTTCTTAGCCCCCCCCCACCCCACCCCCTCCATCTTCTGAGGTTAGTCAACTGTTTCCAAGCCTCAGTCAGATCGCCTGGTCCCCACCTCTCCCCACATCGGAAACCACAAACCTTCATGACCCACATTGAGCGGATAATCAGCCTCTCTCAGGAGACCAGGATTTTCTATTGTTGCTGTTGTCTTTCCACACCCCCCCCCACCCGGCCACCTTGTCATAGGCAGCTCTGTGCCATGTTGCTGGACGGAGCAATCTGGGGAGTGAAATTTGCCATGTTTCAGAAATAATTCCTTGTGATGATTATCGTATGAAACGTAGCACATTTGACCCCTCCACCTCCCCCTGCCAAAGCTGCGAGTGTGTGCATGTTGGGCTCCCCCCTCACCCAGTGACTTTGCTTGGTTGACAGTTGAGAGCAATCCATTGCTGGATAGTCCGTGGCTTCCCCGTCTCTGGAGGCTGGACACACACAGTGCGGTTAGGAGAATGTTGGGCAGAAAAATGCGATTTGCGTTGGGATAATTATCACATGGTGAAATAGCAGTTTGACCAGTTGGTGACTTTTGGATAGTTTTCTGCATTGCGCAAACTACCATCGCTGGGTGCAATTTTCACCCCTTAAATGCAGTTTTCTTGGGGAAACGGGTAGGAAAGTGGCTCAGAAAGAGACAGAAATTGGATTTTTTTACTCTTATCCCGTCAGCACATTGTCCCTTGTCTAAGAGCTTCACGGGTAATTACTCAGGAATGTAGTGAGTGTTTAGCATAGGCAAACGTGGTAGATGTGAGGTGAGTGACCAGATTATCTCTGGGATCATCGGCCTGGACACCGGGAGACACTTCCTACTCTTTTCCAATAATGTTGGACATCAAAAGAACAACAAATAACATTTACACAGTGCCTTTCAGGTCAGGAGGATGTCCCAAGGCGTTGGACAGTTTAGGGTTTGCCCCCGAGCTGGGGGTTTGGTATCGGGGGGGCTGTAGGCAGGGAGGGTGGGGAGGAGAGGGTGACCAAATGTGCAGTCAAAGAGGAAGTTCTTGAGACGGGCCTTAAAAGAGGAGTCGATTCAACGTCCATCTGAGCAGCGTAGACAGGACCCTCAGTAATTGCCTGTAAAGTGCTTTGAGAAATGTGAACATCATAAAGTGTACAAAAATGCAAATTTCTGTGTTGTTCTGTCCATATCTTTTTCTCTTTGTTTCTCTGTCTCTCTCTCTCTCTCCTCGTTTTACTAACCAACTGATGAAGATTCCCGGAGTCTAACTTTCGATATTTCCTAACGGGATTCTGACACAAACTGAGGGGTGTGAACAGGGAATCTCCCTCGACACTCGGACCTGGGGTGGGGGTTGGGTGGGTGGTGATTCCGTTCTGATATTATGTAGATCCAGAACGACGGGAATTCTAATGCAATTTCTTATCAAGAAATACTGCAAATTAGAACTGTGGACTTGTGGCTGGCTCCTGGTTCTCCCCCTACCCAACCCCATCCCCCGCCGTGATCACCTGGCTGTCCCAGAAACTCTAATGGGAATCTCTCTGTCTTACAGTTTGGACGGGGCACGGGCACCAAATCCTCCTTCACTCCCTTCGTGGACCCCAGAGTGTTTCAGACGTCACCCACTGGCAGTGAGGAGGAGCTGTCGGCAGCAGGTGAGCACCATTGTGGAGTCCTGTGGCTCAGTGGTTAGAGCACTCGCCTTGCAAGCCAGAGGACCTGGGTTCGATTCCTGGGCAGAGTGAAACTTTGGGCAAGTTTCCTTATTCCACACATCTCTCTTTACCAGCAGTAAGTAGGAACCCAGTTGTTAGTCGATTAGCAGATTGCTTTTCGGGAGTAATAATCCCTCCAAAAAAAATAAATAATTTTGGTCACTCAATCACGACTGTTTGTGGGACACTGCTATGAACAATTGGCTGCCATGTCTCGCCAATAAAATACAAAGTCACTACATGAACTTGTGTTGAGGTTTTTGGGGCCCAGGCACAGATCCTCACTGCGTTCTTCAGAGCGATGACCAACAACTATCCTGTGAAGTGCTTTGTGATAAGGCGCTATATCAAATCCGAGGTTGTTATTATTATAAATCATGTTGATGCTCTGACACGTTACACGCTCTGGTTCTGCCTCTTGCAGTCATGTTCTCCACTGAAGTGCTGCGTCAGGAACAGGCCAAGCTCAACGAGGCTCGTAAGATCTCCGTGGTGAACGTGAACCCCACCAACATCCGCCCACACAGTGACACGCCTGAGATCCGCAAGTACAAGAAACGCTTCAATTCCGAGATCCTGTGTGCCGCACTCTGGGGTGAGACGTCACCTTTATTTTGCCTCCCACCGTCCCACCCCCAGGGACATCCTCCACCTGTTTTTATTTTTGAAAAAAACAAATTTTTAATGGATAAAATTTCGGTCTGTTATTAAATAAATTTTTTTAACTACAGAAATGGCTGATTGGATGGGTCGTCATGAGGTCACTTCCTGTGGAGGATTGATATGCAGGAAGTGACATCCGCTGTGACCTTGTGACCTACAAGTCGGCTATTTACTTTTGAAACCTTGTAAAATTGACCTTAAAAAATCTTTTTTCGGAATACGGCAAACATCATAGAACATTGAGACGCTGATATTTTTAAAATCAATTTCCACTGACCCCGAGTTAAATGGAGCAAACCATGTCATAATTTGATGTATTTCCCACACCCTACCTACTCCACCATCAGCAGTTGGACCTTAAGCCTTTCTCCCCTCCTCCCTCTGGAAATTCTTCCCACAGACCCATTGCCTCACCCCCCCCCCACCTCTCGCCTCCTTCAAGGTCTGCCTCAAGATCCTCCTCTTCGACCTTGGCTTCGGTCACCCTTGTACCCCCACCCTCCCTGCCCTCCACTCCTCCTGATCCCAATCCCCAGCTCGGGTGCAAATCCTTGACTGTCCAGTGCCTTGGGACGTCCTCCCGACGTATATAAATGTAATTTGTTGTTGTTGTTGTGTAATATGGAGACGCTCTCTCTTCTTGGCAATCTGCTGCTCTAGGGGTCAACCTGCTGGTGGGGACTGAGAATGGTTTGATGCTGTTGGACAGGAGTGGCCAAGGGAAGGTCTACAACCTCATCAATCGCCGACGCTTCCACCAGATGGACGTGCTGGAAGGACTCAATATCTTGGTCACCATCTCCGGTGAGGGTGCTTCCCTTGCGGTGAGACGGACAAAGAACTTTGCCCAGGATTTATTATTTGGTTGGGCCGGGTTTGGCGGTTACCTTGAGACATAAAACTGGCAAATGTCTTCCTAAACCTCCTATCGCGCCAACCCTCCGCACTCTCCCTTTTGCCCTTGTGCTATTTCACCCTTAAACATCAGCTTCTGTTTCCACTGGCAGGTGGGGTGGGTAATCGGCACATAGATTTAAGATAATTGGCAAAAGAACCAGAGGGGAAACAAAGAGAGTATTCTTTACACAAGAAGGTTGTTAGGAACTGGACTGCACTGTCTGAAAGGTTCGGTGGAAACAGATTCAATAACAACTTCAAAAGGGAATTGAATAGATACTCGAAAAGGAGTTATGGGGAGAGTGCGGGGGAATAGGACTGATTGGGTAGCTCTTCCAAACAGCCGACACAGGCACGATGGACTGAATGGCCTCCTTCTGTGCTGTAATAGTCTATAATTCCTGTCCTTTCTTACATGGTGATCAGCACCAACAACCGTTTGCATATAGCATCCGTCATGCAGGATGGTGTCTTGGAGCAACAACAACAAGATTGCATTTATGCAACAAAAACAACAAGATTGCATTTATAGAGCGCCTTTCACATCGGGAGGACGTTTGGTCGGGACCCGAGTCCAGGGGGGAAATGGTCAAGGTGAGGGGAGGGAAGGGAGGGAGCGAGGAGGGGGGAAATGGTCAGGGTGAGGGGAGGGAAGGGAGGGAGCGAGGAGGGGGGGAATGGTCAGGGTGAGAGGAGGGGAGAGAGGAGGGGGTAGAGAGTCGAGAGGGGAGCTGAAGGCACGGACGAAGAGAAAGGTCTTGAGACCGGCCTTGAAGGAGGAAAGGGAGGAAGCGGCGAAGGCACTGGGGGATGGAGTTCCAGAGCCTGGGGGCTGAGAGGCTGAAGGCCTGGCCACCGATGGTAGGGCGGTTGGGGCGGGGGATGTGGAGCAGACCGGAGCAAGAGAAACGGAGGGTATGGGCAGGTAAGTAGGGGGATAGTAGGTCGGAGAGGTAGGAGGGAGCGAGGCCGTGAATGGCCTTGTAGGTGAGGATGAGGATCTTGAATTCGATCCTCTGGGGGATGGGGAGCCAGTGGAGGCGAGCGAGGGCGAGGGTGGGAGTGATGTGGTCGCGAAGCCTGGTGCGGGACAGTACACGAACTGCAGAGTTCTGAATGAGCGCCGAGAGGGGAGCTAAAGGCACGGTTGAAGAGAAAGGTCTTGAGACCGGCTTTGAAGGAGGAAAGGGAGGAAGCGGTGAAGGCACTGGGGGATGGAGTTCCAGAGCCTCGGGGCTGAGAGGCTGAAGGCCTGGCCACCGATGGTAGGGCGGTTGTGGCAGGGGATGTGGAGCAGACCGGAGCCAGAGGAACGGAGGGTATGGGCAGGTAAGTAGGGGGATAGTAGGTCGGAGAGGTAAGCGGGAGTAAGGCCGTGAATGGCCTTGTAGGTGAGGATGAGGATCTTGAATTCGAAGAGCAGGAAGAGACTTGACCCATTGCGCTGTTAAGTGTGGTTTATTGATGTTGGCCTTCGGCACTACCCCCCCATCACACCCCTCCCCGTGCTGACGATGCCCTGTGTGTGGTTCCCCAGGTAAGAAGAACAAGCTGAGAGTTTACTACCTGTCCTGGCTCAAAAACCGAATCTTGCACAATGACCCCGAGGTGGAGAAGAAGCAGGGCTGGACCACAGTGGGCGACCTGGAGGGATGTGTACACTACAAAGTCGGTACGTCCCCCACACCTCCGCCCAGCGCCCGCCATCGAACACAGGATCTAAATGAATGATTAATTACTGGGTCATAGAACCACCAAACCCCCACCCCACCCCATTACTGGGTAGTCATAGACCACACCACATTCATACATACATACATACACACACACATGATATTGGGGTGTGGGATGTCAGCTCACAGAACAGTTGACTGTCTGGGGACGGGGGTGGAAAGAGAGACACTGTGGCCTTGAGATGTCATGTTGCTAAGAGGAAGTCCTAAATAGCCGCTTCCGCTGGGCGCAAACACAGACAATCTCACTCGCGCACTCATGGTAATGCACTCATTCATACACACACACACTGTCATTCTTGTGCACACACTAGCATACGCGTGTTCTCTTGTGCCCTCTCTCACGCTAACTTGTGCTGGTGTGTGTCCAGTGAAATACGAGAGGATTAAGTTCCTGGTCATCGCTCTGAAGAACGCAGTGGAGATCTACGCCTGGGCCCCTAAACCTTACCACAAGTTCATGGCTTTCAAGGTGCGAAGAGACCAGGAAGTGGGGGTTGGTTGGGGTGGGGGGGGGGCAAGACTCCTTGATTCCTATAAACACTGGAGTCCCATAGTGCGGTGGTTAGAGCGCTCGCCTCGCAAGTGAGAGGGCCCGGGTTCGATTCCCATAAGAGGCGAAACCTTAGGCAAGTTTCCTTACTCCACACGTCTCTGTTCACCGAGCAGTAAGTAGGAACCTGATTGTTAGACGATGGCAGATCGCTTTTCTGTGCATAACAATCACTCCAAAAAAAAATAATAATTTGGTCATTCGGTTCATGACATTTGTGGGATGTGGCTGTGTGCAACTTGCTGCCGCGTTTTGCCCACAAAATACACACAGTCAATTCACTATTATTAATAAGGTATCTGTTGATGTATCACAAACTTGAGCTGACCATCCTCAGTCTCACACACAAAGCTACAGGCTACATTACTATCTTTATAGTAATTCTTCTAATGACATGGTGTGTGTAAAGAGGAAACTTACAATAGGAATTAGTGTCATTATCTAGTAGAATCTGAGTGACGAACATATGTTTTACCCATAAAATACAGTCAATTCACTTTACAGTGTATCCTGTGAAGCGCTTTGAGATGTCTTTAAGATGTGATGAGGCGCTTTATCAAATGCAAAGATTATTATTATTAAAGTAATAAGTGAATAAACTCTGGGCTTCAGTCGTTCACAGAGCTGCAGCACCGGCCGTTGCTGGTGGACCTGACCGTGGAGGAGGGACAGAGGCTGAAGGTTATCTACGGTTCACACACCGGCTTCCACGTCATTGATGTTGATTCCGGAAACGTCTACGATATCTACGTCCCATCACACGTAAGTGAGATCTTCATGACATCTGTCTCATCCTGTGTCCGCGGCTCACGTTTGCTGTGAGATCACGAGAGGTCCGGGGTGAAGAAGACCCTCCGTCCGGCCTATTCCATCCCGGCCCAGAATTCCTGCCCTATCCAGAATTCCGTCTTGTGCTGGCCATTTATTCCGCTGTGTTCCTGAACCATCCCCTTACACCCCTGATAATCCCCTCAGAGAAAAGTGGTCACTCACTTCAAGCTGTTTGTGGGGACGTCGCTGTGCAGTACAAATCAGCTGCCGCGTTCTCCTACAAACATACAGTCACTGCACTTTACAGTGAATCCTGTGAAGCGCTTTGAGATGTTTTGACGATAAGGTGTGGGAAACACATTTCAAGGAATGTTATTCTCAGGGGATAAGAAAGGAACGTCACAAATTACTGTGAGTGTTTGTGTGTGTGTGTGTGTGTGTGTGTGGTGGGGGCGGAGAGAACACAGTCTATTGGGTGGGTAGACAAGTTGCAGAGAGGGGTTTGGAAGTGGGCATGGCATGTAACCATGGCGTGGGGAGCAGGAGCGATGTGTGTGGGAGATATTGGGTTGATAATGTTTTTTGAAGGTTGCTTACTTTCCACCCATCCCACCTATGGTTCTGACCTCAGATTCAGGGGAACATCACTCCTCACGCACTGATCATTCTGCCCAAGACGGACGGGATGGAGATGTTAGTGTGTTATGAGGACGAAGGCGTCTACGTCAACACATACGGCCGCATCACCAAGGACATTGTGCTGCAGTGGGGGGAGATGCCCACAAGTGTCGGTGAGCGACAGTTGCACAAAACATCCGGCCACCCCCCCCCCCCCAACCCCCAGGCCAGCCCGCTGCTCCTCGTGCCATCACCTTTATTATCAATCCCACTGCCTTGCTCTCTCCCCGCACACCCCCACATCCTCTCACTGTCACCGCCACATCCATTCCCTTCTCAACGACTATTGATCCGGCCTCAGCAGCTGCTCATGGGGATAAATTCCAACCCCCGACGAGCCTTTGAGTGACAAGATTGCATCCCCCCAATTCTTCTGCTTGAGAGTATTCCCTCACCATGTGCCACCCCATTCACCAACTCACCAACAAAAGACTCTGGTTTACAAGATCACACAGAAGATTCAGGTGGAGAAGTTTGACCGTCCTCTCATCACAGCCTGAGCTATTTATTTACAGAGTCCTGTAGGGTATTCCATTCCCAGGTGGCAAAACCTTAGGCAAGTTTCCTCATTCCACATACCTCTGTTTACTTGGCGTATCTCCTTACCTGTTTACTTGGCGTATCTCCTGTGGTTCACACTAACTCCACTTTGTCTCCACAAACGGTTTCTCCTACAGCCCCTGCATAATTTTGTGCAAGGTTCCTCAAGGCTCTATCCTTGGTCCCCACCTCTTCAATATCTATATGCTCCCTCTTGGTGACATCATCCACCGACATGGGGTCAATTTCCACATGTATGCGGATGACACCCAACTCTACCTCTCTGCCTCCACCCTTGACTCCAGGACCCACTGCTGTCATAGCAAAATTGAACGTCAACAAGACCGAGGCTCTCCTGATTGGCTCCCATCAGCGCCTTCACACCTCAGGCACTGGCAGCATCACCATCCAAGGATGACTACTTCACATCAGTGAGCCAGTCCAGAACCTTGCTGTCTTGTTTGACCCTCAACTGTCCTTTCTATGCCACATCCGTTCCATGACCCGCGCTGCCTTCCCCCACCTCTGCAACATCGCCCGGCTCCACCACTGTCCCACACCTCAGGCCGCTGAAACCCTCATGCATGTGTTCATCACATCTAGGCTTGACTACGACAAAGTGCTGCTTGTCGGCCTCCCCAACTCCTCCCTCCACAAGATGCAGATCATCCAGGACTCAGCAGCTTGTGTCCTCCTGCACCAGGCTCTGTAACCCCATCACTCACACTCTCGCCCGGCTCCACTCACTCCCATCACCCAGAGGATAGAGTTTAAAATCCTCGTCCTTGCCTTCAAGGACCTCCACTGCCTTGCTCCTTCTCCCTCTGTAATCTGCTAAACTCATATCAATTTGTCCACTCCCTCTGCTCAGCATGTCCCTTGCCCAGCCCAGCCCCACCATCGGCTGTCGAGCCTTCAGCCTCTCTGCCGCTAACCTTTGGAACTTATCTCACATTCCCTTCTCCTTGGGATCCTTTGCCTCCTTCAAGGCATGTCTCAAGACCCTTCTTCGACCGTCCCTTTGGCCACCCTCCTACCCTCCCTGCCCTGCATCCTCCCTGATCCCAGCCCCCAGCTAGGGTCCAAATTCCTGACTGTCCAGTGCCTTGGGATGTCCTCCCGACGTGAAAGGCGCTATACAAATGCAATTTTGTATTGTACCTAGCAGTAAGTGGGAACCCAGTTGTTAATTGCATGCAGCGTTTCACCCACAAAATACATAGTCAATCCACTTTACAATATATTCCATGAAGAGCTTCTGGAGAAAAGTTAAATAGAAATAATAATAATTTGGTGACTCAATCCACAACTGTTTGTGGGTCAGGCGCTGCTGTGCTGCCGCTTTTCACCCACAAAATATTCAGTCAATTCCCTTTACGGTATATTCTGTGAAGCGCTTTGAGACACCTTGAAGAAATGATAAGGCGCTATATCAAGGCAAGGATTATTATTATTATTATTCATTTGTTAACCACTCTCTTTGCTCTCTCCAGCGTACATCCACTCCAGTCAGATCATGGGCTGGGGAGAGAAGGCTATCGAGATCCGATCAGTGGAGACTGGACACTTGGACGGTGTTTTCATGCACAAGAGAGCGCAGCGGTTGAAATTCCTGTGTGAACGGAATGACAAGGTAATGTTTGGATTCCTGTATGTTCATTGCGAACGTTCGCTCATGCTGTCGAGCGGGTTTCCTGTCAGCGTGAGCACAGTTACCCCAACCCAGACAGTCTCCTTAACTGCTTCCCCTGGGCATTCCATGTCCTAATGACTCTTTGGCCTGTGTGCGCACGTGATTATGTCTAACCTCTCACTGTGCTGGGATTTTTAGTGATGATCTCGAATCAATGCCTATAGTTACTGACTCAACAGCAGGTGGGAGAAAGTTTCTCTCGATTGGGTCTCCTCTCATCCGTTGTCTGGTTAATGGAGGTCTCTTCCCGTCAGTAGGGGTCACTTGTGAGGCTCCAGTCCCCAGTAATTCTGCGCTCAATCCTCATGAAGCAGCTAGGACTCGCTGCCCGCCTGTGGCAAACAATCGCTCGCTCCTCCCCATCTGTTTATAATAATAATAATCTCGCTTGCAAGGCGAGCACGCTAACCACTGTGCTATGGGGCTCCACATTTGTGCGACATCTCTCTGTGCTAATTATTTATCGCATTTACTAACAAAATACACACAGTCTCTGTACTTTTCCCGTGTGTAAATCACATGAAGCGCTTTGGAACGTCTCGACGACATGGTGTTTCAGATGGTGTTTTGGACAGCCGGTAACTTTGCCTCTTCCTCGTCTCCAGGTTTTCTTCGCCTCAGTGCGCTCAGGTGGGAGCAGCCAGGTCTTCTTCATGACGCTGAACAGAAACTCCATGATGAACTGGTAGTCTCCAGCCGGCAGCTTGGCTCAGAACTTTAACTCCAGACTTGTGGGATGTTAGCAACTAGAATTTTAACCTTTTAAAAGAACAATAAGAGTGAGTGAGTGAGCGAGCCTTGGACATTAAGGATTTAAGAGGCTGATGCGATGTGACAGGCCTGTGTTCCGTAACTTGAGGTGATTTTTTTTGTCGGTCAGTGTTTTTTGGCGACGGATCTCGGCGGGCCGTGAGAAACGGAGGAAATCAGGAAGAAGCTTTGTGTCCAGATGAGCCGTGGCTGGGCTCCGGCTTCCCAGTGGGAAACGTGACGTCAACATTCTGAGCCGTGGATTGCGAGGTTCATGGGTGCAGAGATCGGGTGGGGGGGGGAGGGGGGTCCTGCTGACGACCTCCGCCACGACCTGCTGAACTTCACTTTTGTTGCATTTCCTTTTGTGCTGGATTCCTTGTTAAACGTGGGGGGTGGGGGGGTGGGGGGTTGGGGGGGGTGCGGCGGAGGGAGTGGGGAGGAGAGGCTGAGATGATCACTCCTGACCACGCACGCGATGGATGTAGATTTTAAGGGGAGACAAAAGACGTGTTTTTTTTAAAAAAATGACTTGTACTAACATTATAAATGGTGGAGGAAGCACAAGGCAATGTGGGGGCTGTGGTGGTGTGCGTGCGGTGTGGGGGGGGGGGGGGAGCAGGGCAGCCCCCAGGCTGTGTCAGGTTGCCAGTCCCATTAAACGTCTTGTAATCGTTTCCTGAACCAAATGCCGAAAAATAATATGAAAGTTAGCAAGAGTCACTGGCCTCACAGATTCCTGCGTTCAATGTGTGTGTGGTGGTGGGTTGGGGGGGTGGGGGTCTGAGCCCAGAATTCCCTCTGATCTCGGCATGTGGCCATTTGGCCTTTAGCATATAAGAAGTTGCCGAGTCGAGGATAATCCTTCGATCCCATGGTTTTAATCGGGAAGCCGATTCGGACTTGAAAATAATTAGTAATAATAATTCAGTCACTCAGTCCACGACTGTTTGTGGGACACTGCTGTGTGCAATTGGCTGCCGTGTTTCGCCCACAAAACACACAGTCACTGCACTTCACAGTATATTCTGTAAAGCGCGAGAGACGTCTTGAAGATGTGATAAGGCGCTATATGAAATGCAAGGACTATTGTTATTATTGGTGCGTCCGTTGACCAATGCACTGATATCCGTTTGTTAGAGCGGCTGTTCCAGAGCTGTGGGGGGTGAGGTCAGTGCGGCTGTGGGGGGGTTGTGGGGAGGGAGTAGAGTGGGGGTCAGTGCCACTGGATGACTGCACTGTATTTGGCTGGGATCCAATCTGATTGTCACAATTACTGTTGTTTTTTTTAACCTACCTCGTTTTTAACACGTGTGGTGTGCGTGTGTGTTTGTAGCTGGTTTTATCAGCGATTTCTCGTGTCTGCTGGGAAACTTTTATTTTAACTGCTTTTAGCCACTTAACTTATCCTTTGTTTTTCTCCCCTCAAACTCCAGTTGGTGCTCACCTTTGCCTGCCCCTCTCCCCCACGCTCCTGGTGATGCCCGGTGCACTGATCAGCATTCCCACGGGAAGAGAGTGGTGTGGACAGAGAGGTTGCCCCTGTTTCAGACTGAGGCCAGAGGCTTAAAGGGAGTCATTAAACATGTCTGTTTTTGTGCTGCTGAGGCATGTTAGGCCTTAATCTCTGATGGATAAACAGTTTTCTTTTGTGGGGCAGGAAGTGGGGATGGGGGAGGAGGGGGGCTGAGGGGGTTCTATTTCTTCTCAATTCCCAAAGCTTCCTCTGCCGTAAGCTGTGAGGTTGGCTGGGCAATCTGACCCCAGGGGTGACCTCGCCAGCCTTGTGGTTGGGCCCCGTTGAAAGCCTGGGGTTATTCTGATGGCTCGCTGACCACCAGGGTGCGGGCTTCTCTTTCGAATTCCACTCACACCAAGGTCTAGAAAATCCTCAGCTATGACATCCCAAATTTCCATGTTTCCTACAACTTCTGAGCCAGAATTCAGGAACGTTGACTCAGCCCGGGCAGCAAACACGGGTGGTGGTGGGGGGGCGGTGTTCCCATGGGTGATTCTTTTTGCCCTGGTGATACTTCATTTCCTCCACTCACTTCACTCGATCTCAGTCCCAGTGGGGTGTTGGGTGTCTGACTGTGTGCAAGTGTGAAGGGCAGTCAACCCCATTGACCCAGTGCTCCCTGTCCTCTCACTACCACACAGTGAAGACAGAGCAGCTGAGATTTGGCCTCAATTCTTTTCTCCGAGCACCGGAATCTGCAATCTCTTTCTTCTCTTTTCCCCCCTCCCCTACACTGCAAAGGGGGAGGGGGTGTTTGTTCACTGCTGTAGGTGGGTGAGGGGAGGGTGGGGTATTTATTGCTGTCAGCCGGGTGTGTCCACATGTCTGGGCTGTTGCACATTCTAACCCCCTATTTGTGTGAATTCTCCGCTGAGAACGTTCGAGTTTCCCAGAGTTTGATCGTCTCGATTCAACCTGCATTTCTAATGAGTATTTCTCATCACCATGTTTGATATTTATCTAAAAATGAACAATAAAGTTTGTTTTGGAGGGAACCACATTTCATTCTTTTGTTCTGTGTGTTTGTATTGAAATGTCTGTGCTGGGGCTCGCCGCCCCACTGGAGCTCTCTACTCTAACCCCATTCCCTGCTCTCTCTCTCTCCCCGTGGTGTCTGTGCTGGTGCTCACTCCCCCACTGGAGCTCTCTACTCTAAACCCCATTCCCTGCTCTCTCTCTCTCTCTCCCCATGGTGTCTGTGCTGGGGCTCACTCCCCCACTGGAGCTCTCTACTCTAACCCCATTCCCTGCTCTCTCTCTCTCCCTATCGTGTCTGTGCTGATGCTCGCTCCCCACTCGAGCTTCTACTCTAACCCCATTCCCTGGATGGCCTCTAGCAAAGCTGTGAACCAGCTGGTTGCTGCGATGGCCTCTCTTCCTGGCCAGTGGCTGGGATCAAGTCCTCTAGTGGGTAAGAGGGGACATGTTTAATATCTCTGAGCATTGGGACTGTGACCTGTACACACTGCCCAGCACACATTGCCCAAAGCGTAAATCCCTGGTCATTCAAACCAGCGGCAAGGGGAGCAGATAGCCTGTTGCCACATTGGTGCCCTTGAGAGGGTGTTGCGTGTGGAGACCGGACGGTGTGGGTGGAAGCAGTGTCTTGCATGGAAATGGCTCTAAGCTCTTCACAGGTAACTTCAGTTGCTGGTGAGTGTTAGAACCTGTAGCTTCCTTCCTGGGCTGTAGGTGGCGCACTTTGCCCATGGCTCATGGTTTCCAATATAACGCCCTTGGCTCCGTCCATATATTCCTGACACAGGTTCAACTCCCCGGGTACCAGCACAGGGTGCAATTGGCACCTGCACTTGATTTGAATCTATTAGAGGGAACTTTACTTTGTCTCTAACCCGTGCTGTTAAACTGTGCTGATAGAGAAGGAAGAATGATCAGAA
This sequence comes from Callorhinchus milii, assembly GCF_018977255.1. Classification (NCBI taxonomy): domain Eukaryota; kingdom Metazoa; phylum Chordata; class Chondrichthyes; order Chimaeriformes; family Callorhinchidae; genus Callorhinchus; species Callorhinchus milii. The sequence goes on along the minus strand of NW_024704752.1, from coordinate 1,013,221 downwards.
TATTTCCACATCACTTTATCTAATAACCTGAATAACTGAATAAACTTATTTATCAGTCGGCCGTGGCTGGGAATGGAGTTTATCCTCACGCTAGTGATGTGGACACATTTTTGGGGGAGATGGGGAGTAAAGTGTAATGTGCACAAAATAATAGAGCCTTTGTAATGGAACACAAAGCTGCATGGCAGCAACCCCGTGTTACAGAAACGGGCAGTGAGCGACCATTAGGTTAGCCTGGGTGTTGCAGTCTCCGAGCGAGTGTGTGTGCGTCCGAGAGCGCTTGCATGCATTTCTTTGTGTGTATGTACGCGTGTGTGTGCATGCGAGTGTGTGAATGTGAGTGTGTGCTAGTGCGTGTGGGTGTGTGCATGCAAAAGCGTGTTTGGATGTGCGTGCGCGAGTGAGAGCATGTGTGTATATGGGAGTCAGTATGTATGGGAGCACACGCTACCCCCCAGCACTGCACTGGAGCATCAGCCTGGACTGTGAGCTCCTAGTGCTGAAGTGGGGTTTCAACCCACAAGCCTCTGACAGCCAATAAACAGGGTCATTTAAGGTATGTATGTTTGGCCTGAATCACCTTCTGTAGCCATCCCTGTGTTGCTCTGCTTTTAATGACGCATTGCTGGTTATTGCTGGTTAGTTATTTATCTGATGACAAAGTGGAATTTTCCTGCGTATCTTTTGAAAGAAAGTAAAGGATTTTCCGAGCCTGGCAATGCTTGCAGAGGTGATGATTTCCCATTGTGTATGGGGGAGTGGGGGAAGAAGGGAGCTGAAATCCCAGATGGTCTCCGAACCCCCCCCAAGTAAAATCACTCGCTCACTTGGTGCTGGTTTGTGGGACGTGGCTGTGCACAAACTGGCTGCTGGGTTCGTCTACAAAAAAAACTTCGGTCACTCAATCCATGATATTTGTGGATCGCTGATGTGCGCATTGGCTGCCACTTTTCGCCCACAACTATACAGTCAATTCACTTTACAGTATATTCTGTGAAGCGCTTTGAGACATCTCGAAGACGTGATAAGGCTCTGTATCAAATGCAAGGATTATTATTACTATGTTGCTGTGCGAAAACTAGCTGCTGCATTCCTCTACACAGTCACTACACTTTGTATTGATTTCTTTGAAGAGCTTTGAGACGTGCTCCCGGCGTGAAAGGCGCTGTGCGAGGTATTTTTAAAAAAAATTGTGTAGGACGTTACTGTGTGCAAACTGGTTGCCACATGTGTCCACAGATACACAGCTCTGACACTGACGGCAATGGTTGTGAAACGCTTTGAGACGCTTTGACACGGCTGTAAGATTGCACATTGTTTTTTCTCCCCCTGAAATTCTACTGAGGCCTTAAAGGGGATGTTTGTGTGAGGGCAGGCTCGGTGGGGTATATTTTTCTATCTGTCTGCAAACTGCGATAGGTCAAGCCACTGACGTAGTCCACAAGGATCTAATCTCCAGCATCAAACACCAAGATGTTTTCCTTTAAACCCCAAAGGTTTGTCCCTGTAGACGGAGAGTAGGCCATCTCTCACAATCTTTTGAATTGCCAAGAAAGCAACTGGGGAAATTGGTAAACACTGTTTGTTCCAGTATTGTCTGCCTCTGGGTTGAGTATTTATCCTTTTGATGTTGCAAGACAGTCAGTGCCCACGGTCTATCAGACTTGTCTGGTGTTGAATTGATCAGTCGCCCTGCCCTGTATATCTAATACATAGAATAATAATCCTTGCATTTGCTATTTTATCGCGTTGTTGAGCCGTCTCAAAGTGCTTCACGGAATATATTGTAAAGTGGATTGACTGTATATTTTGTTGCTGAAATGTGGCAGCCAATTTTTTAGCCTTGTGGTTGGAGAGCTCACCATGCAAACGAGAGGACCCGGGTTCGATTCCCGGTTAGGGCGAAACCTTAGGCAACCTTCCACGCCTCTGTTTACCTAGCAGTAAGCAGTAATCTTAGTCGATTGGCAGAATCATTTTCCAGGGGTAATAATCCCTTCAAAATAAAATAATAATTTGGTCACTCAATCTGACTGTTTGTGAGACACTGCTGCCACGTTTCACCCACAAAATAAACGTTACAGTGCTTTGAGATGCCTCAATGACGTGATAAGGTGCTACATCAAGGATTATTATTATTATCCTTTGAAGCCAGGGTTCCCAGAGGTGCTGTTCACTCTAGCTCCTGGCGTGGATTGGTGGACCTGTGGGCCATCAGGTGATGTAATTTCCTGCATGCGAGTAGTAAGCAGCGTCAAAATCACTCGTGAAGGATGTGAAGTCAGTAACAACTTGCAGCACCCCTCACGTAGGGTAGTGTCCCAGAGTGCTTGACAGTGGCAGAGCACGATGTCGAGCTGGGGGAAGGGAGGAGGTGATCGTAGACACGGTCAAAGATGGTGGTCCTTAAAACGTAGGGTCAGAGTTTGTGGACCCAAATGACCTTGCTGGACCGAAGTCAGCCTGTTACAGTATCTGTGTCTGAGTCTCAAATCAGTCAGATGATGGGATCACAACAACAAAGGCATTTGTTCCATTACACACAGATAGTGTCAGACTTTGACAGATAACGTGTAAATGAACTACAATGAGCACAGATAACGATGTTTCTTTCAACTAACAAGATCAGATCTGATGTCGTCAGAGACGACACAATCACAAGATGACACAAGGGTTCCGAGTGAAGGTGACCTTTCGGCCAATTTATTTTCAGAATTCCCTCCCCCCCTCACCACCCACCACCCCCCACCCCTTGTCATGTTTGACTACTTTTCTTGTTTGACCATAATAATAATAATAATAATCCTTGCATTTGATATAGCGCTTTTCACATCGGGAGGACGTCCCAAAGTGCTTCACAGAACACACTGTAAAGTGAATTGACTGTATATTTGTGGGCGAACGCGGCAGCCAATTGCACACAGCAATGTCCCACAAACAGTCGTAGATTGAAAATGACCAATTTATTATTGTTTTTGGTTTTTGAGGGATTATTATTAGACTCTGTGCGGAGTAAGGAAACTTGCCCGAGGTTTCGCCCTCTGCCTGGAATTGAACTCAGGTCTCTCACTTGCAAAGTGAGTGCTCTAACCACTGAGCTACAGGACTCCACATGGGTGTGCTTAAGAGTATCCAGGCCCCTCTTAGACAACTCTACACCATCTACACATGGAAATAGGAATGGAAACCCTCTCCCTAGAGCTACGAACCCTCTTTGGACAATTCCAGAGAGTTTTAGATGCAGTGGTTAGAGAGCTCCAGTGGTAATAATCCCTTCAAAAAAAATTTGGTCACTCAATCCATGACTATTTATGGAACACTGCTGTGTGCAAATGACTGCCGTGTTTTGCCCACAAAATACCCAGTCAATCCACTTTCAAGTATATTCCATGAAGCGCTTTGAGACGTCTTGAAGACGTGATAAGGCGCTGTATCAAATGCAAGGATTATTATTATTATTATTGTTATTGGACAAGTAACATAGTCAAATTAGTTTAGTATCAGTCCAATAATTTACTCAACTATCAACAAACTGACAAAAACTCTGCATTTAATGCGTGGAACTTTTATAAGTGACTGTATATTTTGTGGGCGAAATGCGGCAGTCAATTGCGCCCGGCGGTGCCACACAAACAGCGGTGGATGGAGTGACCACAATATTAC